>NW_022196901.1:17349555-17350777 GCF_008632895.1 Mastomys coucha | reverse complement strand
TAACAGAAGTTATGAAACAGATGGATTTAACAGATATCTATAGAACTTTTTATCCTAAAACAAAAAGAAATACATTCTTGTCAGCACCTCATGGTACCTTCTCCAAAATTCACAATATAATTGGTCACAAATCAGGCCTTAACAGATACAAGAAGATTGAAATAATTCCTTGTATCCTATCAGATCACCATGGACTAAGGCTGCTTCTCAATAACAACATAAATAATAGAATGCCCACATACACATGGGAGCTTAACAACACTCTACTCAATGATAATTTGGTCAAGTAAGGAATAAAGAAAGAAATGAAAGACTTTCCAGAGTTTAATGAAAATGAAGACACAACATACCCAAACTTATGGGGCACAATGAAAGCAGTCCTAAGAGGAAAACTCATAGCTTTAAGTGCCTCCAAAAAAAAAACTGGAGAGAGCATACACCAGCAATTTGACAGCACACCTTAAGGCGCTAGAACAAAAAGAAGCAAATTCACCCAAGAGGAGTCAAAGGCAGGAAATAATCAAACTCAGGGCTGAAATCAACCAAATAGAAACAAAAAGAACTATACACAGAATCAACCAAACTAGGAGCTGGTTCTTTGAGAAAGTCAACAAAATAGATAGACTATTAGCCAGACTTAACTACAGGGCACAAAGATAGTTTCCTGATTAACAAGATCAGAAATGGTAAAGGAGACATAACAACAGACACTGAGGAAATCCAGAAAATAATGAGATCCTACTACAAAAGCCTATACTCAAGAAAACTGGAAAACTTGGATGAAATGGAAAATTTTCTAGACAGATACCAAGTACCAAAGATAAATCAAGATCAGATCAACGATCTAAACAGTCCCATATCTGCTAAGGAAATAGAATAGTCATTAATAGTCTCCCAACCAAAAAAAGCCCAGGACCAGATGGGTTTAGTACAGAGTCTTATCAAACCTTCAAAGAAGACCTAATACCAATACTCCTCAAACTATTCAACAAAATAGAAACTGAAGGCACTCTACCCAATTTGTTCTATGAAGCCACAATTACTCTTATACCTAAACCACACAAAGACCTAACGAAGAAAGAAAATTTCATACCAATTTCCCTTCTGAATATCAATGCAAAAATACTCAATAAAATTCTTGCAAACCGCCAGGTGGTGGTGGCGCACGCCTTTAATCCCAGCACTTGGGAGGCAGAGGCAGGTGGTTTTCTGAGTTCGAGGC
>NW_022196901.1:17347746-17347996 GCF_008632895.1 Mastomys coucha | reverse complement strand
ACTACAGAGCAATTGTGATAAAAACTGCATGGTATTGGTACAGTGACAGGCAGGTAGACCAATGGAACTGAATTGAAGACCCAGAAATGAACCCATGCACTTATGGTCACTTAATCTTTGACAAAGGAGCTAAAACCATCCAGTGGCAAAAAGACAGCATTTTCAACAGTTGGTGCTGGCTCAACTGGTTGTTAACGTGTAGAAAAATGCAAATCGATCCATTCCTTTCTCCTTGTACAAAGCTCAAGTC
>NW_022196901.1:17342132-17347736 GCF_008632895.1 Mastomys coucha | reverse complement strand
GAGAGGGTGGGGTGGCAGGCATGGGGGGGCAACAGGGGTTTGTTTTTGTTGTTTTTGTTTCTTTGTTTTTTTGTAGGGGAAACTGGGAAAGGAGAAATTTACATGTAAATAAAGAAAATATCTAATAAAAAAAAAACTTCAGGTTTTATTATCTAGACCACCTAGATGATGAAGCACTAAAATGTAATCACAAAAATTACTTCCTAGAAAAGGGGAAAGAGAAAATGTCTACATAGTACAGTGGAGTTCATTATGTTTTGTCATAATCGATCAATTATAAACATATGGTAAGATTGGATATTCCAAATCAATTGTGCTAACAAATTAAATGTTTTCTAATCACCGAGATTCTAGACAAAAATGGACTTTTTCTTTTTTCTTTTATTTCTTAAAATATTTATCTATTTTATTTTTCCCTTTTTGTTGAAAATATATTTTTTTATTACATTTATTTTTTTACAGGACTTTTTCTCTTTAACGTCATGCCCTGATCTGGAATTTCAATATGATCTTTGTATTAGAAAAGCATTTTCTGTGTTAAGGTTAATATGGCAAATTACTTCTTTTACTCCATGTTGTGATCCTATTAAAACTGTAGTTTTATCACACATATACTTCAATATGGGGAAAAATAATGAGTAGTACTTTGATAGTGCCTTGGACTAATATAATACAGCCACAGCTTGACACAGCATCCATTCTTAGTGCTTCACAAAAATGATCCCATTTCACCTTCAGCACATGATGATCATCTAGAGCCTAAGATGGCTAGTGTCATTCTGTATGTGCAGAGGCTCGGGCTTACAGAGATGAAGTAATTTTTATATGTCACACAGGCAGAGGAAGAGTCATAGCTGTGGTGCTAACCTTTGTCCAACTTCATAGGCTTCCTTTGTCACTGTATTGTAGATAGGTTGGATTGCATTAAAATTAATACTGTCTGTCCTTCAGAAATAACTATTATGAAAGCATATTACAAGCCAGCAAGATGTTTCAGTGGCTAAAAGCACTCCTGGTGACCTGAGTTTGATCCTTGGAATTCACAGTAGAAAGAAAGAAGCTTCCAAATGCTGAACTCTTACCTCCATGCATGTGTTGTACATGGTATGTAAATGTCTGCATTCATACGCACACACATGCATACACATACACAATAATAATGATAACAACAATAATAAAAATAATAATAAAATCTAAACTTTTAAAAAGAAAATAAAAAGAGAAAATGAAAAAATAAAATGTCAGTATCAGACAAAGGGATTATACATAGCAGATTTTTAGAGGTAAATAGATGTATACAGAGTAAGACAATTGAGAGATGGACAAATGTTTGGCTAGAATGTTTATAAAGAGGATAAGCATGTGTGAAAAAGAACCCACAGATATGCAAAAGCCATTGAGCTGTTACACCCTGGCCAGCTTAGTGATGGTTTCTGGTGCTGTGATAGAACCATGACCAAAAGCCACTGGGGAGGAAAGGCTTTATTTTGGCTAAAAATTCCACATCCTAGTCCCTTCCTGAGGAAGTCAGGGCAGGAATTCAAATGGAAGGAACCTAGAGCTGATGCAGAAGTCATGGTGGAGTGCTTACTGGCTTGCTCCTCATGGCTGCTCAGTCTGCCTTCTTATAACAGCCAGCCTCCCAGCAATCACCACTCAGGAAAATGCAACTTGCCAGCAGGCCAAACTGGTAGGGATATTTCTCAACTGTAGTTCCCTTTCCCAAATGACACTAGGTAATGTGAGGTTGACAGATAACTAGCCAGCACACCTGCATTCGGCATCTGTGTCTCCTAGCCCCACCCCCTTCCCAGCACTGCCCCTATAACCAAAAGAAAGGCTAAAACGGATGGAAAGAATGCAAGGCTAAGGCAGAGGATCTGACACAAGATCTGCAAGGTTGTCCACTAAATTTGCTCCTCCAAAGCCAGAGTCCAAGCCTTAAAAGGTCACTGCAGAGAAGAAAAAGACAGTACCCAAACTGGAAAAGGGAAACACTGCATTGGCATGTTGGGAAATAACCCTGTTGAGAAATAGATATACTGCAACAGACCAGGCAGAGAAAGCCAAAGGTGCTGGTGAGGCCAGGCAAACGTGCGCCTTCCTAATAACTGTGTGCTTCTGGTACTTACAGTTTGAAATACTTTTTCTTATCAAGTTTAATAAAAATTCAGAGTTTCGTTTTACTTTTTTGCTTGTGTATGGGACTAGGGAAGAACATGTACCATTAACAAAAATGTCTTCCAAGGCAAACTGCTATGGGAGAAACACCTCTCCCTGATAGTCCTGAAACACTACTCTTAATTCTCAGGACGAACTTCTGATGCTGACACACATGGTACAGAACAACAAAACTGGGTACTTCACTCCCATAAAGCCAGAGACCTGTTGGGACCCGACTCTCTAAATCTGTTTGCCAGTGTGTCTGCATTTTAGATTCTGCAGTGACATCATTAGAATGGTGGTCCACAGAACACAAGTGTTTCCTTTTCTGAAAGACTGTAGATCTTCAGATTGGTAGAACTGCCATTTTCATTTAATTTCCTGAAAGTCAAGGTCAGCTTGTAAAAGTTGTTACACACTATGCTTACATGAAATGTCAGCCCTCACTCTAAGTTCCCATGTCCGAAGCATCAAGCATGCACCTCATTGGATTCTATTGTGGCTGTCTGCTTTTGGTAGTCCATATGAGAAAATGTTAATACCCTTTTAATTATCATCTACCCATGTGCAGCCTGAAATAACATCATTGTTTATTTAAAGTATCTTTAATAAAACTGAATACAGTTTGGCTTCAGGGATGTTGTAGCATCTCCATTAGAGAGCCTAGAACACCCAGCCCCAGCTGTTCCATATGTGTGTCTGTGTGTCTGTTCTTCATTCCCTCACAGCTCCAGTTAAATCAGTCCCTGGAGCTAGGCAGAGTGTAGGAATAACTCAAAACAATATGATTACCTTAACAAAGTCTGAACCATTATAACACCATTAGACATATTAACATGGAATGGGGAAATCTAACTGGGCCCCACCACTAACCAAAGCACTACCTAGGTAGCTAAGCAAGGTGAAAACTGGTGAAATTGTCTTCACCAGAAACGAGCCCCAGAATCGGTTGTCAAATACCAACTAATCAGCCTTGAAATCATATATATGTAACACTAAATTAGCTGAGCAGGTTGTATTTATATATTCATATATTTACACTTCTGTATTTGTATGCGTGTGTGTGTGTGTGTGTGTGTGTCTGTGTACATGAGCGCAGTTGCCCATGGATGCCTTATCTGTCATTGGAGAACCAGGTAATTGTGAGGCTTCTGACTCAAGTACTGAGGACCAAGCGTAGGTCATCTACAATATACACACTGCTATTCCAAACATAGGTCATCTACAATATACACACTGCTATTCACAGAGAAATCTCTCTAGCCCTTCACAAACATGCTACTGAACAAGAGAAATTAAAAAAAAAATACATGTTGTAATAATTCTCCTAGTAAAGAAGCTAAATTAAACAATAACAAAGATGAGAATGTGATTAGAATTGAAAGTGGTAGTGTCTAGGAAAAAGACAAAGAAGGCTTCCGTTCTGTTGACTGTATTTTATTTATTAACCCCAGGAACAAGTACACAAGGATGTTTACTTTGGGGAAATCTATCCTTTATGTATAAACAGATTCCTTCTGTGTGTGTCTGTATTTCAACTTCAGGAGAAAGAGAGCAAGTAGCTTGGCTCAAGTTTACAAGCTAATGCTGCAGGTTTATATTTTAGGGTCAAGAGAACATCCGAGGTTCTCCAAATCCATCTCAGGTGTACTCTTTATAGTTCTTCAAATCCATCCCAGGTGTACTCTCTGTGGTTCTCCAAATCCATACCAGGTGTACTCCTAGAGACCAGGGACCAAATAGAACACCAGGGTAACTAAGAAAAATATTTCTTTCCTGAATGAGTAGACATAATTAGCCTTACTATAATCCTATTTCTACTCAGACCTTCCGAAATATTGTTTGCATTCTCAACAAACTCTGAGAATTCTCACATCATATACTTGTTATTGACTTGAGCTTTGGGGTAGCTCCTCCTCAATCTCTCACTCAAATATTCCCAGACACAACATAATTTATCTGACCTATCAAACTGCAGCCAGAATAGAGACTATGCTGTGCTTCGACACTCAGAGCTTGCCACTCCTTATGTGGATATGACTGGGGTCCAGGAAGAAGCAGAATTAAGCGCAGAGAGCAGTGCTTAGTGACTTTTGGGTAGAGTCTCCAGGCACTACCTGAGAACTAAAAGATACTAATCAAAACTAGAAACACAGCTAGAATAAAGTGCCTGGAAATTACAATTGTGAGAACTCTAGATTTTCTATGGTTTTTGAAATTTCTATGATCACAGGCAGTGTGCAACTTATAATAAAATAAATTAATACCTGGAGTGTACAATATAAATTAGGTGCTATGTGAAGTACTTTTAAATTTATTATCTCATTAAAACCTAATTACATATTATAACTATCTCTATTTTATATATGTTTGAAGCTTGAAATATTGAATATTAAGCAAAAATGAAATAATTGAATCAAAACTTTTCAGCACAAGAGTAGGAGACTTGGAATTTGAATTTAGGTATATTTGATTCAGACTATACTTACCAGTATATACACTTCCAAATTATTATCCAAAAGATAAGTGAATGATCCGTACACATTGTGGCTGAAATGACATAATATTTTAGAGAAGTATTGAATCAATGGCACAGAATTAAGAGATGATATTGCACATGATGACATTCAAGCTTGATATGGAAAGGCCACCAGTAAAGTCAACCATATGCTAAGCTATTTTATTTTCATAGAATCTGGATACATCATACATTCATCAAAGACGTCTCTATCCTCTTAACATTCACCAGCCTGTTATTTGTTTAGAAACTCAAGGTTTCTGCATGTGTTAACTGAAACTAATTTGTAAATATTATGGCTTTTGCACATCATCTGGGACCATTCTCTACTACTGAGTGCCAAGCCTAGGAAAGAGGAGAGAGAAAGAGAGAAGGAGAGACAGAGAGACAGAGAGAGAGAGAGAGAGAGAGAGAGAGAGAGAGAGAGAGAGAGAGAGAGAGACTGGAAGCTTATTTTCCTATATTACTGTTGCTATGACAACTCCAGGCTCTTAGGAGCCGTAATTATCATTCAAAATAATAGTAAGTTTCACATTTTTGCTTGCTGTCACTAACTTTTTCAGTGCTGTTTGTTTTGTTTTCTTGTTTTAACTTCTTATTTATCAATACTCATAGCCAACAAACCACATGGTGTAAATAATCATTTTACTGCTTTGGAATCACATGCAATGATTTGTGTAATTCAGACTTTTTTAAAAGACAGAAATAATTATGGTGCCTTCAACTTAAATTTATGCTGTGTTATGGTTGTACTGATCATAATATTGGTTGGTTCTAAAGTATTATGGCAAAATCAATAGAATGTAGCATAAATGGCCCAGATCAAAGCTTTCTTGTTTATTGAGACCCAGTGTGGAGGAGTGTGGGAAGCCCTGCTGTGCTCTCGGAGATTCTCAAACCGAAACTACAAGTTGACAGCTAGT
>NW_022196901.1:17318336-17338447 GCF_008632895.1 Mastomys coucha | reverse complement strand
CAGGTCCCTCACATTCCCGGTTCGTGGAAACCCACGCAGGTAGGAGCTGCGGGACGGCATCCTACAGAGGAGAAGACTATCTACCTGAGTGCCGTCTATCTAGATGTGGAAACTGGCTGGAGGGACTATGAGCCTTCCTATATCACCCAGTCATGTCCCCTGTTACTTGCCAAAAATGTCACTACTTGAGTTCTATTTCTATGACTTCTAAGAGATTTTTATTTTTTAAAAGAAAGTGTGGGAAACATAAGATACATATTTAGACATTTGCAGTGATAGATAAAGTTTAACAATTTAGAGCAATTACTAACTGGACATTTGGATGGCCAAGAAATCAAGAAATAAAGCAGCAGTGGTCCTCCCAAAACCCCTTCCTGTGAACAATCCCGTTCACAGGGACTTACTCTTCCTACAGCTGACAGAGCTTTAGATTTCTGTAGTTATGGTGTCCTTTCTTGTCCTTAGAACTTCTGAGCTATTATGTTATCTTAGATATTTTTTATTGCTGTGAAGAGATACCATGACCAAGACAACTTATAAAAGAAAGTCTTGGCTTGTGTGTATGACTCCAGAGTGTTAAAGTCCATGGTGATCATGGCAGGGAGTATGGTGGCAGGCCAACCAGCATGGTAATGTAGCAGTGGCTGGGAACTTACATCTGATCCACAAAAGGGGTGGGTAGCTAACTGGGAATGGGAGGGTTTTGAAACCTCATAGGCTGTATCCCAGTGACACACCAACTCCAGCAAGTCCACACTTCCTCATCCTTCCTAAATGGTTCTATCAACTGGGGAGCCACTGGGAACCATTCTCATTCAAATCACCACACATATTCCTAAACAATGAAATTATATTTTGCCATTTTTAAAAAAAAGTTTATACGAAGGTGCTTATACTATAGGTGCTCTTTCAATTATTGCTTTTCTTGGTACAGTATATTTGTTTTTAAATATACTATTTTGTTGTGTGAATATATATGTATACATATATATTAGTCTTTCCTTTAATTCCCCCTAGATCCACTCCATCCCCTCCCAACTTCATGTTCACTCATATCTCTCCATCTCTCTTATAAGTCATCAAGTCCGATTTGTACTAGGGTCATCCATTAGAGCATGGCTCACTTATCAGAGACACACCTTTATTTTTTTATTAATTATATATTTTTTACACTCCAAATTTTATTCCTCTCTCAGAGCACCCTCTGACTGTTCCACATCCCATACCTCCTCCCTGCCACCCTGTTTCCACAAGGATGTCCCCACACCCCCACACTCCACCAGACCTCTAAACACAATGGAATACTACTCAACTATTAAAAACCAGAACATCTTGAGTTTTGTAGGCAAATAGATGAAACTAAAAAATATCATCCTGAGTGAGGTAACTCAGACCCAAAAGGACATGCATGGTATGTACTCACTTATAAGTAGATATTAGCCCCCCTCCAATAACAAAAAAAGTACAGAATACCCAAGATAAAGTCCACAAAACTCAAAAAATTCAGCAAGTTGAAGGGGCCAAGTAAGGCTGCCTCAGTCCCACTTGGGAGGGAGAAGAGACACACCTTTAAAAACAAACTCTTTATCTCCACCAGGAGCTATCAACTGCAGATAGTTCTTCACCTATGGGTAGTAAGTAGTTCATGAACCACTCTCCCTGATGGAATATTGAGTGACTTGATATTGTGCAGGTCTTGTGAAAGCAACCACACTTGTTGTGAGTTCATGCATGTAGCAGTCCTTTCATGATCAGAGGACATTGCTTCTCACAGTCTTCTTCCATCTTACAATTTTTGCACCTCCTTTTCTAGGATGGTTACTGGACCTTGAGGAGAAGGATATGGATATCCATCCCATTTATGGCTGGGTATTACTCAAGTGGATACTTGTTCTCTGCACAAAGGAACTTTTCTGATAAGATCTGAGAACTGCATTAATCTATAACTGTATGGATACAGATTTAGAGGTCAATGTAATTCTATATTCACTTAGCAAAATAATAATAGCAGATTCAGTCCTGGGGCTATGGGTTCTGAACCATATGTTTGGTATAAGACGTGTTTTCTACCTGTGGAGGGGGCCTTAAATTCAATCAGAATAGTTGATTACCCCCATGATATCTGTGCCACTGTTCCACTCATGTACAAACCTTGCCATATTTGTTGCTTTGGTAGTTTATAAGGTTCATAGCTAGGCAAGGCTGTTGGTGCATCTTCTTCCCCAACAGCCTATGTAGTACAATGAAAGTAGACAGCAGGGAGGGAGGTTCCTGGTCATTACCAACTTGATTTTTTCATGTTCTATAACCAAAGTACATAGTATCTTTAATACCACAATAGGGTCCTATCATCAGTTCTAGTGAACAACAAAGAACAATGACAGTAGTCTTTTGTTTTGCTATAATTGTTCAGAGGACCTAGGGGACACAGCTGATCAAGAACTCAAGAAGTATCATATTGGGATTTTTCTATGATAACCTATGGCTTCTCGGAGGAACGTTATCCTCTGTGTAGTTAGTTCCAATTCAACTCTTTATATCATAGGTAGAGATGATAGATGATAGATAGATAAAGAGATAGATAGATAGATGATAGATGATAGATAGATGATAGGTAGACAGATAGATACAAAATACATACATTCATACATATATACATACATACATACATACATACATACATACATACATACATTTAGGAAGCTTATAAAAGTAGAGGGTTTTCATTAGGCTTTTTCAAACCTCCTCAGTACTAGTTATTCCTTCCAACTGCATCCTCTGCTCTACCCTGTTATCCATCTCCCCACTTACACTCCCTCCCCATTGTTCCTCTGTCCCCTTCACTATCTGTAAAATACACTGATACTGTGACATTTATATGTTGTTGGTTCACTAGCAATTCATTTTATTATCCTGTTTAATGGATATATGTGCTACATTGTCTTCATCTTCTGCCTATATGACTTTTCTACTGTAGTCTTTTATTATTATGAGCCACATTTTGGTTAAATTTTAATATTAGTTCAATCTCACATTCCCAGATGGTACAATTATTTCTCTATGGGACTGGCCTCTGTTTTCCCATCTCATGTTATCCTTACTGATAACAGTATGGGCTGTCTGACCAAAGCAGTTGAAGTTTGTGCCCTCTTTCTACTTTCTGCATAAGTTTGTGTAGGGTTATTTTTTTCCACAAATGGTTGACAGACTTTCCTGGTAAAGAACTTGATCTCTATCCTCCTACACATGAAGCTCCCAAACAAAGCCCCAGAGTCCTGTTACTTTTTTATTAGATAGATATTTTCTTTATTTATATTTCAAATTTTATCCCATTTCCCCATTTCCCCTTCAAAAATCCCCCTAATGCATCCCCCTCCTCCTGCTCACTTACCCACCCACTCCTTCCCCTGTCCTGGGTTTCCCCTACACTGGGGCATCAAGCCTTCACAAGACCAAGGGCCTCTCCTCTCATTGATGTGCCACAAGGCCATCCTCTGCTATACATATGCAGCTGGAGCCATGAGTCTCTCCATGTGTACTCTTGGGTTGGTGGTTTAGTCCCTGGGAGCTCTGGGGGTACTGGTTGGTTCATATTATTGTTCCCAATATGGAGTTGCAAACCCCTTAAGCTCCTTGGGTCCTTTCTCTAGCTCCTTCATTGGGGACCCTGTGCTCAGTCCAATGGATAGCCGTGAGTATCCATGTCTGTATTTGTCAGGAGAGAGCTATATCAGGGTCCTGTTAGCAAGTACTTGTTGGCATCCACAACAGTATCTGGGGGGTAACTGTATATGTGATGTCCAGGTAGGACAGTCACTGGATGGCCTCAAAACACCCATGGGAGGAGGAGATACAGAGACAAAGTTTGGAGCAGAAACTGGAGTCCTGTTATCTTAGCACTGGCAGATACCCTAAGGTCAGGCTTGGTGCTAAATACTTTGCTGTACCTCTCTAAGGTCAGGCTTGTTCTCAGACTTTGGCCTGACACCTCTCTACAATTTTGGCAATACTTCAATGTTTTAAACACATAATTTTAGCATTTTTGGTTTTGTTTACTTTCCAGTATGAGGATAGCAAGTCTGAATAAGTGCTTCATGGTAGAAAGAGTCTACTATAAAGTACATGCAAATGTACTTGTAAAAGAAAAACTCCTTAAATGATTAATAGACTGAGAAGATTTTATTGAACTTCCAGAATGTCCAAAAGTGATCCAGTTAGGACTGTGGAGGCAAGGTAAACTGAAAGCATGGGGAAGCCTGATCAGTGAGGCTGTCACCTCCCATGCCAGATCAATTCTCCAGCAGGTGTGGCTGCATTCAGGGACCTTTTCATATGACCTTTTCCATTCTGATTCCAAAATAACTTCAGTCTAGAAGACCAGCTGCAGTGCCCCCCTCTAGCTCCAGTCTGCTTTAGCCCCAGCACCACCAATCAGCATAGTTCACAGCTTTCTATACTTTTAATCTCTAGTGCATCACAGTTAATTAAGCTTTAGAAACCGTGGAGGCACCCAGTCTGAGGACCTCAGAGATTTCACTTCAAAAGCAAAGTCCTTCAATGGATTCAGCCACCACAGCTTAAGAACCATCTCATGATGTCATGGCTGCAGAAGACAACCACAGAAACCATCCTATGCTTTGAAAGAGGACAAGTGTCCCTGATCAAATGAATTCTCTGCATTATTGGGGACACTTCTCCTTTTAGAATGCTTTTAACTTCCCACCATCATTCTCTTTGATGGCATTATATCCTGAAGCCCTTTTCACATATTTTAGGAAAACATATTATAACTTTTGGTCACTAGTTTAGACATTAATTCTTTTGTATATGAACTTTGACCATCGAATGTAAAAGGTTTTTTTCTATTTATCCTGAGCAGGAAATCCATGAATTCTTGTTTGTTTGTTTGCTTGCTTGCTTGTTTATTATTGTGTGTATGCCCATGATGTGGCTAAAGGGGAATGTGAGCCATGGTGGACAGGGACAGGAGACAATGTTGTGGAGTCAATTGCAGGGTGTGCTGGCTAGTTTCAAGTCAAATTGACACAAGCTGTAGTCATCTGAGAGGGGAGAACTTCAACTGATAAAATGCTTTCATAAGCTTGGGCTGTAGGCAAGCCTGGGGGCCATTTTCTTAATTAGTTATTGATGTGGGAAGCCACCACCTATTGTGAGTTACACCATCCATTTTTGGACCGGTGTTTTATAAGAAAGTATTCTAAGGGAGCCATGAGAAACAAGCCAGTAAGCAGTACTCCCCAATGGCTTCTACATCAGCTCCAGCTTCCAGGCTCCTTGCTGGTTTGAACTCATGCCTTGGATTGCACTGTACGTCATGATACGTAAGCCAAATAAACACTTTTCAGCCCAAGTTGTTCTTGGTCATGGTGTTTTACTTCCATAGTGGAAACTCTAAGACACAAAGATTGAACTCAGGTCAATAGGCTTGGGTAGTAAACACCCTCACCCAGTCAGAGGCCTCAGAGGCTGAGGACTTTTCATCTTGTTGAAGTGTATGGGCTGTTTCTTGCCCCTGTTGCTCATGGTGTGTTTGAATGAAGACGTGTACTTTAAATAACCTCATATTTAATAGTATTTTATACATGCTGCATCTTGTCTTTCCCTCTTTTACATCTCTAGGAGTAAATAGAAAAACTATTTTAGAATTCTATATTTAGATACCAGTTTGATTATCATTTGATGTGAACTCCAGCCTTGAAGCTAGGCTTTCAGTGTTGAACAAGACCATTTAAGTTGGACACTCTTTCCAATTATTAAATCATAGAGCTTTAAGTTTTTTCAAGGTCATAATATAATTATATCATGCCCCCCTTCTCTTTTCTCCCTTCAAACACTCCCATATATTCCTCCTTGCTCTCTTTCAAATTCTTGGCCTCTTTTTTTATTAATTGTTGTTACATGCACCTATGTTTATACATATATATTTCCTTAAACAGTCTGTATAATGTTACTTGTTTTGTTTTGGGGGTGTTGTTTGTTTGTTTGGTTGGTTGGTTGGTTGGTCAGTTGGTTGGTTTTTTGAGACAGAGTTTCTCTGTATAGCCCTGGCTGTCCTGGAACTCACTCTGTAGACCAGGCTGGCCTTGAACTCAGAAATCTGCCTGACTCTGCCTCCGAAGGGCTGGGATTAAAGGCATGTGCCACCACTGCCTGGCATAATGTTACTTGTATGTATTTCAGCACTGACCATTTGTGTTGGACACCCAGTAGGTGTCCTCCATCCTCTTCTCTGGGAAAGACTATTGCTCCCACTCTCAGCAATCCTAGGTTGCTTGTAGTTCTTTGTGTAGGATTGAGGCCTTGGGCTTGCCCCGTCCACTTTGGCATGCCTACTGTTGTCTTTGTTCAGATCCTGCTTAGACAGTCATGTACGTGAGACTTTAAGGAAACATCTTCTGAAGTTGCTAGGAGATGCAGTCTCACAGCAAATTCCCTGATCCTATGCTTCGTGTGTTCTTTCTGCTCCCTCTTTCACAATCTTCCCTGGGCCTCAGGTGTGGAATGTGTTCTGCAGATGTATACATCAGGACTGAGCTCTACAATTCAGCATTTTGATTGTTAACAGATTTCTGTAGTGGTCTCCATGCTGTACTGGAAACATCCAGCAGCCAAATGCCCAGAACTAGTGAAGTCATGAATCTTAGAAAAGAACCTAGAGCCACTGTATTACTAAATCAGTATGATCTCTAATTACATTCTAAATTGTTGTTCTTATACTCACAGACAAGTATAGTTCTCACTGCTAATCAAGGAAAATCATATGCTTTTACTGGATTATATTAAGGATATTTTGGCTCTCAGGGCAATTGGGGTAACAAATCCACCTATAAAAGCCAAAGATGAGATGTTTTACATTTGAGTTGGACACTTATTTTGGAGTTACGAACCTTGTATGAAATAGCTGCACTATTCAGAAGACAGGGCTGCTTTCATTCAGTTGTCTCTTTGAACTTCAAACTCTCCACCTGAAATTACTGACCTGCCAAGTGTTAGGAGAGTATGTATGGCCGCAGAAAGACAAAATGCATTGCTGAAGCCTACAAAGAAACACCCCTCCCAGCTGAACTTATTTTACAATGTCATTTCAGATGTCTAGTATCAAAATTGAGACACCACTTACAGACTTTTTACTCTGTTTCCCAGCACACTTTGGTCTTCTAGTCTACTACAGAGTTGGCATGGACATGCATGGAATGCATTGTAGGATATCCTGGGGTAATAAAATTCTGATAACGTAAGGTAAGACAATCTGAACTTATATAAGACATAGAAATCAGGCCACAAATTCAGTTGTGCAAAAAATGTCAGTCTCCTACCTCTGTTAATATTTCAAGTCCTAAGCCTTATACCATTATGCCTGCAGGGAATTCCAACAGATACTGTGGAGCTTCAGCACAGACCCTCCCCCAATACCATTACCACCTTCACCCTTAAAGGATACTGAGACCTCAGATGCTGTCATAATATATAACCTGACATTTGAGAAATAAAAATGATGGTATGTTGATCATCAGTCATTGGTTTCTGTAATTCACTGTGTTCAGACATTTTCTCTGATTCAACCACTGTCTCCTCAAGCTTCAAACACTCTCAGAAGCTTCTTTGTCATACATGACCAAAGTTAGGAAATTTGAACCTAGTGCTTTATAAAGAACACTTGTTTATAATTGGAAGAATTTTGTGTACTCCTCCCCCACAGACCCTGAGGCATGTTTGGCATTTTTTATTACTGCAACTAAAAGTGGGAAGAAGTTTCTGTAATCTGAAAGTTAGAGGCCAAGAATTCTCCTGAAATATAAATCCAAAAATGTATTTTCCCTATTTCCAGACCCTGGTGTCAAAAACCAATTACTCACCTAAATATTAATATTGATAAGGTTGAGAAACTCTGCCCTAAGCAAGTGAGTTTGGCTACCAAATAAATCACCTGGAGATGCTGCTGGAGACACATGGATCTCTGTGGGCAACCCAGATCATTCAACCCCAAGTTATTTGGAGGTTGTATTATTTAGTTTTTCTGTGGCTGTGATGAAACACTATGACCAGAGACACTCACAAAATAAAGCTAAAACACTGAATTGAACTTAGGGTTTCAGAGCTTAGAGTCTATGATGGCCGAGCTAAAGCATGGCAACAAGAACAACTGAGAACTTACATCTCAAACCCAGGGCAGAGTGCACACTGGGAAATGTGCGAGTCTTCTGAGATCTCAAAGCCCATCTCCAGGAACACATGTCCTCCAGCGTTTTCACATCTCCCAACCACTCCAAACCGTTCCACCATGTATGGAAATATAAGGAGTGTAGTCTTCAGGGACCATTTTCATTTAAGTGCCACAGAGAAAGACTTGGATATTGGTATATGTACAAATTCTCTGAATCTGAAACAAATCCGATTGTCAGACACACAGCTGTGGTAGATTATCACTGTTTGGGGCATTTTTGTTTCTTTTTTACTTTGAGGCTTGGCAGTCTCTTCTCTGAGGAAATAAAGGACTTTTTTTTTTTTTCTGCTCCAGGATCTCTGAGCTCGATTTTCTCTGAAGGGCCCTCTCTCCTCTATGCATCTTCTAGTTTGTTGTCTTTTCCTTATATTTCTACCAACCGGCCTGTGCATTTAGTGATACTAGATCCTAAAGAGTGCTCCTGGGTTTTTTCCTTACCTTCTCCACTCTCACAGGCAATGAAGCACAGAATCTACTGCTGAGTTAATAGAAGGAAATGGACAGAAAAATGCTGTGGGAAAGGGAAGCACTAACATGCCCAAATGTTATTCAAGCATAAACTTCACAAACACTCCACAGGTTCTTGAAAATCACCACTGTCATCCTTCACAGAAGCACCTGAGTGGGTTCTAATTGGTCCCTTAAAGGGGATCTTCTCCAGGTTTAAAGTTTTATAGTTTTGTTTAATGCTCATCTGAGTCTACATTTTCACATTTATGAGTGGTAGGGGACAATTCCAAAGCGCCAACCTATTATCAACTCACATTTGATGTGGCCAAACCAAATTCACTGTTCTGTACTCTAAATGTTTCCTGTCTCTTCTCCACATCCCTCTTCCATTTCTGACTTGCTGAAAGAGAATAACTTTTTTCCATCAGCTCTGATAGATACTTTTCTCTTTTCATGATTCTGGATTCTAGCATTATCAAGACATTTCTAATTTTTTTTAATGTGTCCTACTATTTCATCATTCCAGTTTCCATCACTGCCATCTTGGGTCATAATCCTGTTACTTCATGCCTGTGCTATTTTCCAGGATCCTTGGGCCAGGTCTTTGGTATGGTTCATTCCATGCTTGGGATATTGTTGTTATGATGCCCTGCGTTTACTAAGTTACTGCTCTGCCCAACAGGTTTCAAAAGATTGCCTACTGCATTTTAGATCAATTCTCCTCTTTTTTCTTTAACTTCTTTACAAGTTGAGTTGTTTGTTTGTTTGCTTTTAGTCTATCTATCCCATCAAATCCACAAATCTGTGCTGTGGGTTTAGTATCACCAACACATGCCATGAAGATGCTCTGTCATGGAGTTATAGCTGAGACTCCTGCTATTATAACAGGATGCTTGCTTCTATGAACATAGATATTAATAGTCAGGCCTTACACACACACGCATGTACACGTGCACACACACACACACACACACACACACACACACGGTAGAGAGTGGGTGAGAGCTCTGTCTGGACCCTTCAGAATGTTGGGTGGGTATTGTTTCCTTTTGCTAATGTGGAAGTGAGGTCTGTGCCAATGAAGGGCTCATATACAAGCACCAGACACTGAAAGCTCTGAGACTACATCTTCAGTATCACAGGAAGAGAATAGTCCTTGTTTAAAGCTCCTGGCACATTTACAGAGGCAGGTGCACAATTCTATCCTCTTTCTCCCAACAACAGCAGGAAACTGTGGGGCATCCAGTCTCTTCATAAAAGTTCTCTTTTCCTAGTTACTGATAAAGCATCAAATAAGAGATGTTTGGAACTAACAAGAATCTTTGGAAACTGAAGTAATTAAGCAAAACTTTCCTCATTTTTCTAAGATCCATTAAATATGAGCACACAGATAAAAAGGGCAATTATCTGCTAAGTGGAAAGTTTATAATCGTCAGTGAATTAAAATATGCCCATATTTCTAAGAATCTAAAATAAAGAATTCTCATAGAAAAAAAAGAATGAACTTAATAAATATCTTTGGTTGCTTTTTTCCTACAGTGTATTTGGTTTGGGTAACAAAAATATTTTTCTTGACAACTTCAAAAGCCTTCCCAGATTTTCAGAGAATTGACCATAAACATCTATGAAGGAAAGTTCTGCATTCTAAGTCTTTTTTTTTTAATCTTTGAGTGGTATGATAAGAACCATCAGTTAATTATTCATTCATAAAACAAACACTTACGTTTCACATCCTGCACCTAATAGAGATTTAGAATTATGAAGATAACCCTTCTGCTCATAGGACTTAATTACATGAGTTAGACTGGAAAAAAGAAAATGCTCTAGTTCCGTGTCTTGCTGTGGTAAAACACTCTGTTAAGAAACAACTTAGGGGAGGTTTACACACTACAGAGCATCACTGAGTGAAGATAGAGCATGAACTCAACCAAGGTTTTGAAATAGAAACCAAGAAGAAATTTTGAACACTAGGAAAACCTCAAAGGCTCATGCTCATCTAGATTAATTTTTTCTTTAAGTTAATGTATCTATTGTATTTATATCAGTTTTACCACTCTATCTTCCCCCTCCAACTCCTCTTTCCCATGATCCCCAACTCCCTCTCAAATTCATGACTTTCCTTTAATTATTATTGCTACATGCATGTATTGTTATACACACACATGTATCTATAAATATACCCTGCTGCATATGTTTAGTGTAGCTTGTTTGTATGTGTGTTTAGGGCTGACCACTGGGATTGGATAACTTATCAGTAGCCTTGTGAACAGTGATTCCACTTTCTCAGCAGCCATCAATTGCCTATAATTCATTAACCAGGGGTAGAGCCTTGTAACTGTTCCCATCCGTGTTGGCATGTCAACTGGTTGTATCATTGTGTGGTTCTTGTTTTGGTAACTATACTGCTGTAATTTCTAGTGTGCATTATCAATCTTCCTTATATGTATAGCCCAGAACTATATTACCAGGGGAAAGTGTTGCCTACAGCAGGCAGGTTTCTTACATCAATAAACAACCAAGACAATCTCCACAGGCCAACCTGCTCTAGGCAATCCCTCAAATGAGAGTCCCTTCTCAGAAGACACAGGATGCATCAAATTGACAATTAAATCTGACTAGGACAAGCAAGTACAGTATAATGTGGTAGATATTGATGGAGAAAGAAAGGAGGTTCTGTATGAGCAAGCACATATAGGCGTTCCTACCTAAAAGTGGAAACAAAGGGGACTGTGACACATGCAGAAGCAATAGCTCTCGAGATTTCCTCAAACTAGAAAACTCAAAGTATTGATGGCTGTGGTTGTATGAATAAAAACTGGCCCCCATAAACCCCTTATGGTATGGCACTATTAGGAGGTGTGGTCTTGTTGGAGTAGGTGTGGCTTTGTTGGGGTAAGTGTGTCACTGGGAATGAGCTTTGAGGTCTCAGCCCCAGTTAAATGTTTTCCTTTATAAGAGTTGCCATGTTCATGGTATCTCTTCACAGCAATAGTCCTAACTAAGACAAAAGCTGATGTTGGAGTGGGAGTAGATAGAGTTAAAAATCAGGTAATGTCAGATTAGTCTTTATCCTCAGGGTATTGAGTCATTTACCACATGACATTTTTGAATAATCACTGGAACAAGTATGGAAAATTGATTATAAAATTGATTATTGAGTGAGTTTGATAAATTTATTGATGTTCTTAAAGACTCTCATTCCAACACAAATATTCCATGATTTAATGAAGTAAACTACATGTATGTTTCATAAATAACCATTCAAAACAGTCATAGATAATAGCAAGCTAACTTTTTGTTGCTAAGCCACTATAGATAGATGGCTGTTCTAAGTGCTTTATCAATGCATTTAAAAGCAATACCAGGCCTTATGACACATACTCTTATTTGAATTTTCATAATTTTCTACCTTATAGAAAGGCACATGAGACACAGGAAGTGTAACCATTCTACAAGTGAAAAGTTTATACAGAAAATGAAAGAACAGTGTCTAGGCTCTTGCAATATGAGGTATAGAGAAATGGTTACTCTCATTTCAATGGCTTAGAAGTCTCACTTCCTATAGGAAGCATTTCCAAGGTGATATGAAAATGCATCTTCTTTCATGACCAGAAGGGACAACTGTATAATCTGTATCTAAATTTGGGATACACACTAGTAAGAAAAAAGTTACAAAGATGAAGACAAAGGAGAATGGGAGCCATGTGAAATTCTTTTTGTGGCTGAGCTCAAACATCAAAAATCAAAATTGTTTGTCACAAATAGTAAAAGTTTTTGGTTGGGTTGCATAAAGCTTTTTAAAATCTTCCCCTCTGGTCTCACCACCACCCAATTAAAATTAGCTAACCAAATGCTCTTTTAGAGTAATAAAATCAGAGGCAATGTGAGTCTATGATCATGTTCTTTACAAATAATTAGAGGGTTATTTCCTTTCATTGTAATTATTCTAGATTTTCAACAGAATTAAAGTGGTTTCAGTAAATGAATTAAATGCACAACAGATGGAAGTCAGGCTTTGAGATTCCAGGCTTGGTGGTGCTGAACGTTGTAGTTCTTGTCTAAAATTGCTATTAATAACAGCTCTTTCTAGGGAGCCTGATGCTTGAAAGAATGAACTCCCTACTTTTGTAATTTTTTCAAAAAAATTGGTCCCTGACAATCAGAAGCCATTAATGTACCACCAGTCCATAGAAACTACTTGGCATTTATTTAACCTATTTGTCACATAATCAACATTTTAAATCCCTATGTGTTAGTTCAATCTAGGGAAGTCCTAATGATCTACACAAGAGATGTCTCTGAACTTATTGATTGCCCTGGTAGAACATCACTCAAGAACCTGAGAGCCTATGTGCCTTTTCTTTCTTCATCATCTGTTCTGTCCTCCACCCCAGCTCGAATTGTGTATTATCTATGAAAAGATGATATATCTAATTTAACACACTGCAAATCTTGTTTTTTGTCTGTTTACAGTTCTGATCTTTCATGGATCCAGCTTCTTTCTTTGTCTCAGTTAGGAAATTGATTTTGATCTATTTTCTTTATTAAAGTACTCAGTGAACTTTTATGTAGTAGAAGGTTTTTTCCATTTATTTGTTTGAAAATATTGGTGTGCCTACTGCCCTAGGTCACAAGAGGGAGATGTAAAAAGAACTTTAAATTTTCAGCATGCAAAATGACAAATTTTGAGGTGCCAGGTAAGTTTAACCTTATTTAAGTATCACACAGTATAAACATATTTGAAAGCATCACATGGCGTCATGTTGATATGCACAATTTTTATGTTTTTGTAAGTCAACTAAGAATAATCCATCTTGCTTTCTCTGATGAAATATGCTTTTACAGTCTGATCTAATCCGGTGGAGACAAAGGAGCTTGAGAGCATCCTCAGACTGTGCATCTAGAAGAACATGGGTCTCTCAGCCCAGGTTCCCAACAGCAACTTAATTCTGACACCCTGCGCTAGTGAGAAGACAGATTTCCCAAGTCAAATCTAAAGTTGGCCACATCACTGAAAACACTTTGATTTAGCTTGTGGCAGTTAGGTAGACTTCATAAATTCATGATTTTGGGAGTTGTCACTAGTCAATCAATTTTTGTTCAAGCCATTAATATTATGAATGATTTGTTATGGAGTAGTAAATAACTAGTTTGCTATCCAATAAAGATATATTGAATAAAAATAAACAGTTGTTGAAAATGTAAGAATACGTGACAGGAAGAAGTGGGGTAATGAGGAGACATGTTAGGAAAGACTCCATGGGAAAGGAAATATATGAGCTGAGAGTTATGAATGAACAAGATAAGGTACACCCAACAGAGGAATCACTGTCCATAAGGCAGGGTGAATGTGAGGATGGGGGAGCTAGTTAATTTACCAGCAGATTGCCAAGCAAGCCATTGTGAAAGAAGATGAGAAAAGGTGAGGTACTAGAGTAAGGGGAACTTCATGTGAGCATGATTCTCTACAAAGCAGGGAGAGAAGACTTTCCACTACTGAGGATGAACCAGTAATAGCTATGGAGGGAGATGGAGTGGAGGTGGGAGAGGAAATAGATGGAGGCAGATCCACTAACTAGAAGACTAACAAAAATATGTGCAAAATATATGCAGGATGGATTGAGGCAGCACAAGTACTATGAGGGGTGTAGAAAATTCAGAAGACAGTTGATTTAAGAGATTTTAGGACAATGAGACCCTAGGTGACAAGGTTTATCTGAGTTAGTTGCAGGCCTTGACAAGATGTTATGTTGTCATAGAAACAGCATAAGTCTGAGCTAGAGAAATGAATTAGTATACCCTCAATACAAAAGAGAGAAGTGAAATAGAGTGAGCTTTTAGTAAGTACACACCTCATGTAGCAAGCCTGAGATCGTCTCTTCCCTTATGGTAATCCGTTCATTTTGTTTTTTTTTTCTTTAAAAATTTTTACTAAAGTATATTTATTGAGCAAAAATGATACATTTCACAATTATGACATACAGTGTAAAAAGCAAGTTTCTCAGTATTTTCAAATTCTTGGCATTTTATTCTTTAACAATAAATCAGTGTTTCCGGAACTCTCAGAAATTCTAAAGTTGTGATAATTTTAAACTTACTTCTAAGAATCTTCATACTTTATTATTCTTTTTTTAAGTTTTATTGCAATATAATGAGAAAAGTTACATGATTTCAATTTATCTGAATTTGTTAACATTTAAAAACATATTTTAAGTAAATAGAATTAAGTCACATTCTTGTTTTCCTTTTGTATCCCAACTCCTCCCAGAGACCTCCCTTTCAATACCTACAATATCTTCTTTTATTATATTCTTTAAAATTTATAAATTATTATAACAATAAAAGTGAGTATTATAAAAGTTGCTTGATATAAAATAACAATCCATTTAACAGTCTTATGCAGATGCTTGTCTACAGCAATACTGAAAATACAAACATTTTTCTCAATATAAATTTTAAATAGCTCCAAACATATTAACTATATATTTCAAAAAAATACATCAGTACTAGTATATTTTCTTAAATGAACATAAATATATAAAGTGTTTTTGTTTGTTTGTTTTGTATTTAGTAGAGCTTAAGATCTTGGCTCGTACTGTGGTAACTTGATACAAGAGTTACAAACATCAAGCAAAGCATTCAGTCTCACACTTTGTTGTTCTCTTACAAGCCTCCTCCCAATGTAATTGTCTACATTTCTTCTGGGTATATAAATGCTTTTAAAATATGTAAGATGTTCTGAAAACCATAGTATACTGTAAAAACATGAAATAAATAATAATACTAACAGAGAGGCTGAGATAAGAGAAGCAAGATTTCAAGACCATTATGCTGTATGCAGCAAGACACTGTCACGAACAAACAAGCTGAAAGTGTATATGGATTATATAATATCAGACCTATTTCTCTAATTACCAAATTAGAGAGACCATTGGATGAAAATCAACAAATTTCTAATTCCTCATGATTTTGGATTTCAATCGATTAGGATATGTTGGTAATATTAATTTTCATATTAAGATATAAAGAAAAAGTAATTGTTACTTCCTGTTGTTTTTGTTGTGAGAGGTAGAATTAGGCTTGTGTGGATGTGTTGAAAGATTATTTTTTTGCTTCTTCTAGGGTGTAGTTTTGCTCCTTATGTTGATGTTTTTCGTCTATTATCCTTTGGAGGGCTGGATTTGTGGAAAGATATTGTGTAACTTTTGTTTTGTCATGGAATATCTTGTTTTCTCCATTTATGGTAATTGAAAGTTTTATGAGTATAGTAGCCTAGGCTGGAATTTGTGTCTTGTAGGGTCTATATGACATCTGCCCAGGATCTTCTAGCTTTCATAGTCTCTGGTGAGAAGTCTGGTATAATTCTGATAGGCCTGCCTTTATATGCTACTTGACCTCTTTCCGTTACTGCATTTAAAATTCTCTTTGTTTAGTGCATTTGGTATTTTGATTATTATGTGATGGGAGAAATTTCTGTTCTGGTCCAGTCTATTTGGAGTTCTGTAGGCTTCTTGTATGTTCATGGGCATTTTTTCCTTTAGGTTAGGGAAGTTTTCTTCTATAATTTTGTTGAAGATATTTACTGGCCCATTATCTTGGGAGTCTTCATTCTCTTCTATACCTATTATCCTTAGGTTTGGTCTTCTCATTGCATCCTGGATTTCCTGGATGTTCTGGGTTAGGAGCTTTTTGCTTTTTGCATTTTCTTTGACCGTTGTGTCAATGTTTTCTATGGTATCTTCAGCCCCTGAGATTCTCTCTTCTACCTCTTGTATTCTGTTGGTGATGCTTGCATCTATGACTCTTGATTTCTTTCCTAGGTTTTGTATCTCCAGGGTTGTCTCTCTTTCTGATTTCTTTATTGTTTCTATTTCCATTTTTAGATTCTGGATGGTTTTGCTCATTTTCTTCACCTGTTTGATTGTGTTTTCCTGTAGTTCTTTAAGAAATTTTTATGTTTCGTCTTGAAGGGCTTCTAGCTGTTTACCTGTATTTCTTTGAGGGTGCTATTTATGTCTTTCTTAAAGTCCTGTATCATCACCATGAGAAGTGATTTTATATCTGAATCTTGCTTTTCTGGTGTATTGGTGTGTCCAGGACTTGCTATGGTGGGAGTATTGGGTTCTGATGATGTCAAGGAACCTTGATTTTTGTTGCTTATATTCTTACGCTTGCACTGTATCATCTGGTTATCTCTAGTGCCACCTGCCCTTGCTAAATCTGACTGAAGCCTGTCCTTCCTGTGATCCTGATTGTGTCAGAACTCCTCAGAGTCAAGTTGTCTCTGTGATCCTGTGACCCTGGGCTTGTTAGAGCACCTGGGAGTGGAGCTTCCTCTGGGTGTTGTGTGACTGGCTGTGGAGCTTGCACCCAAGGTCTGCTCAGGGCACCAGCCCAGACAGACCAAAAGAAACCTGAGCCACTGGGCTGGAAGAGTTCCTGTGTGCCTAGTCCCATTTGTCCCAGTTTCTGCCAGTGTTGGGACAGATGTTATGTCCTCCTCACCTCTGATCCTGGGTGTGTTAGAGCACCTGGGAGTGGAGCTTCCTCTGGGTGTTGTGGGACCTGAAGGAACCTGAGCCACTGGGCTGGCGGAGTTCCTGCGTGCCTGGTCCTACTGGTCCCAGTTATTCCCAGTGTTGGGACAGATGTATGCCCTCCATTTCTTAAGAGGAATTATACATCCTATCTTATTGAGGACAAGGAAGCAAAGTCTCAGAGAAGTCAAATAAGTTATCTGGGCTCACGCGGTTGAGTGGTAGGATCAACGGGTACACCATTGTCCTTGGCCAAGTCTTACACCATTTTACATCCCATAGTATCTTGGGAAATTAACCAAATAAGAGGATGATGATGAAATCCTAGGGGAAAAAGAAACCCAAAGCTCTACGTAAGTAGAGAAATAAATAGACCTCAAGTCATGGGAGGAGACCTATGGGAGCTGGTACCCCAGGAGCAGGAATAAGAAATAGCTTCAAGATGGAGGAAACTATCAGGATGGTCCCTACAGCACTTGGATGAAAAAGAAGAGTGGATGGTAGGGACATCTGGAGGAGTGGTAATAATGTGGCACTAAAATGGTGGTGCTTGAGGCAACAGTTGAATAAATGAACAGAGACAGTAAGTCTAGGCAACTCCTTCCCAAAGCCTGACTGTGAGAAGAAAGGTAGAGAAATGCATAATGGATGCCTAGTGGTCTGTAGAGGATGGTAGATTCTGAACAGAGACATTGGTGATGGGAGAAAACATTAGATGACAGAAGAAAACTCAGTTTTGTGAGATATGAATGCCCTTACCTTATTCTCTAAATTTAGGTCTTCTTTGTATGACCAGCGATGGTTCTACTTTTACTGTCTGAAAGGCAGTGATCTCTTCAGCTCTATCACTCCTTGTGTTGTTGCAAACTTGATCTATCTAAATCTGGTTTGAAACTTTGCTCCTGAAGGCTGGAAACAGATTGCTAAACAAGTCTCAATAACCACTTCCAGCTGCATGCTGGGACACTGTGTAACCCTCCGCTCTGCTCACTGTTAGCTCTTTCCTATTTCCTTACACCCAAGATACTAAGAGTGGACGAGATGATTATGTTCCTGTTTCTACCTGCCTAATTATCAGACTGCTTGTCCACATAGTGGGTGCATAATAAATGTGATAATGCCTGCATGGGTCATTGTAATCCTCCTGATGAAGTCCTTATTCTGCTAGCAGAAAAGGAAAAGCTTTATCTTGATACTTAATCCCTGTGATCCACATGCTATAGGTGAGACAGGACCACTATATCAAAAATCCTTCATCAGATTTCTACTGTATAAAATGATTATAGTGACATCTGAACAGACTGTGACTTAGAACTAAACAGCATCTCTAGAAGAAATTTCTGGCTCCTCTCTCCTCTGGGCTGTAGAGATGTACTTTTATCAGTACAAAAGAACAGAGTCATTTTCAATTCTGTGTGTTATTTGTAAGCAGCCATTAGGAGTTAATTAAATAATAGCATAGTGATAGAAAGCTGATCAAGAAGTTTGACACAGAGATAAATACATTAATGTGTTTATGATTTTAGAGTTAGATTAATCATCAAATTAAAGTAGCCGTGGGTAAAGTGATCATTCAGCTCAATGTAAACTGCCCCCAAGCGTCTTTTCTCCCCTCTGTCTGGAAACCTAATCTGATGTTAATTTTAAATGATACAATAGTCATTAGGTAGGTACATGCAGGACAATCAAACCAGCTCGTGAATACCTAGCAAGTTTACAGCAAAAAGGCAGAAAAACATACTCAATTATCCATGTAAGCATCTTTTGGTATAGTGATGGGGTAATTTCTTCTTGTTTATCAGTCTTGGTAAGGTCACTTTCTACCAGGTGTCTCCACATCTCAAGAAACTCTGCCCTCTTTCAGTATCCCTTAGTCTTGGGTATCCTTGAACATGAAATGAATGAGTGGTCAGAATGTTTCCTAAACATTCGGATTCAGGATCAAATTAAATAACTATAAAATCGCTGCTACCCTATGCTATGAACACTACCCCTCACACTTTCCTACTTACATTACTTGGCAGCTAGTCTAGTGGTCTGGCTGAGTCCTCCTTCAAGCCAGAGGCAGGGGCACAAGATGTGGAGCTGCCTTTCTGAAATGCTGAAGAACATTTTTGGCTATGTCATAATTTTTCACTGCTGTAGTATTTAGAGGCTGTGTGCCCGAGGGCGTTTCCATCAGCAGAGACATAAAGCAGTATTCTTGGCTGCATGTGATCAATAAATATCCCTTGGCCCTTCCATGAATAGCAGAGATGGTGACCTCAGTGTCACAGAAAACTTCTAATTTGGATAATTACATTCTGCTTCTCCCTGTTGCTCTTGTGGCTTAAATAGGAAATGGGATTCTTCATCTTTGCTCATCAACTGCTGCTTAAGTTGCAGTGCTGTGAGGTGTTGCTGTGAGCTGTTAAACATCTGCTGAGCCCTACTTTGGAGGTGGCTGCTTTTTAATTGAATTTTACTTTAATTGAGTTCAACATGTTCTGTAGGTAATAAATTTGTTTGCAAGATGCTTTCAAGTCTATTTAGATAAAAAGATCCATATAAATATCAAAACATAATAAATACCATTTGGAAAGATATTTGGGGGATAAAAATTTCTTAAAAGATAGTTTGTAAATTTTGAGAATAATAAAACAATAAAGGATACATATTAGTGCTTTTCTTTACAGAGCCAAAAGATTTCAATGGACAAATCAGTCAGTAAGTGTGTTCTAACACCTGTTTCACAGATTTTGGTTCAGGCTTTTGTAAAGAGATACAAAATAAGCTGCTCCCACTAGAGGTCAGACTTTTTCTAGGAAGGTAAGTATTATAAGATAGCTCTCTCTCTCTCTCTCTCTCTCTCTCTCTCTCTCTCTCTCTCTCTCCCTCCC
>NW_022196901.1:17303225-17318268 GCF_008632895.1 Mastomys coucha | reverse complement strand
ACACACACACACACACACACACACACACACACACACGGAATAGAGACAGGGTGGAGCTATCAGATGTTCTTCTGGCCCCAAACCAGTCTCTCTATGTCACACAAATATCAAAAGTTTCATTATAAAAAATTCTGTGCAATATCTCAAGAAGTGCAAAATTTATGTCTTGAGAAGACTTTAGTTTATATTGTGTGATTTTACAGGCTTCCATGGGTTATGTTCCAATTCAAGGAGACAGCAGAGAAAAATGCAAACAGCCTATGTCTGGAAACTGGGAGGAAAGGAAAGACAGTAGCCGCAGAGAGTGCTTCTTGTTGTTGTTGTTGTTGTTGTTGTTGTAAACATGGTGAAAGGTAGTAAAAGAAGATGAGACCCTGATCCCAGACAGAGAGGTCAGTCTTTAAATGTAGGAAGGGTGGGACTAGTAAACATCTTTGGCTATTATAGTATTTGTAGGTAGACAAGGGGTAGTGTATGCTGTCAGATGCAAGACTGGTAAATTCATGGAGGCTAAGTAAGGAAAGTGAAGACTGGCTAAGGGGAGATCAACCAGCAAGAATACCGAGGATTAATGCATCCCATTAGCTGTGGGGCCCTTGAGAGGGGAAATTGAAGGCACGCAGAGCATTGAATCATTTTAAAGACAGAAAATGACTTAGAACAATTTTTCCACCAGGAAGAAAAGACTATGAAAAGTGCAGATTGGTCACTAGTCAGAGAAATAAAATCCAACGTAACAGCAAAAGGGGTGCTGAGCTCTTAGAAAGGCGGAAAAGACCATAGTGGGGTGATCTGAAGAAGAAATAGTACAGACAGCCTTAAAATTAAATAAGCTTAAGTTGAAATTAGAGGCCATTGTGCTAAATGTCTTCTTCAGATAAGTATGTCAACACTATCAGTTTGGTAACATTTATCTGAGGAATCTAACAATAGATATTAAATTAAGGTGATTTTTCTCCTTAACTGTCATTGCATTGAACCCAGGTATCCAAATGTCAGGCATGTGTTTGAGAGAGATTTCACTTCTGGTGTAAATTCAAGTGAAACAACAAGATGATAGTTTTGGTGTCCATGTTATTATAATGAAAAGCAACCTGCTGAAATTTATTCTCTCTTACTTGGTACTGAACTTGAGAGGCTCCGCTTACACTACTCTCCTGTCACGTCCCACAAATGCTTCACAACAGCTTCAAATAAGGCAAATGGGCTGAGTAGAGGACAAGAAGATCACAAAAGGTATCAGTCAGATATCCCACCTGTGTCTTGATGTCATAAAGCAGATTAGATTGAATTTCACGACATTGTTACAAAACTTTTGTTTCGAAAACCTTTGACTTTTTGGAAGTGAAAGATTGGGACTGGGTCTCAAAGGTAGCATGCTTGCCTCCAATCCTTAGTACTGGTTACAACAACAAAAGAAAACATTGTAAAATGTTCCATTTTTAAAGAAAACATCCAGTTCTACTCTATTTTGTGTCTATGTATATGTGTGTGAATTTTTATTGAAAATAGGTATTTTTCTTTCATACTACATATACCAACCACAGTTTCTCTCCCCCATACTACTCCTAGCTCTTCCCCCACATCCCCTCCCTGAGGCAGTAGATCTGTTTAGAAATACTTCTTTGGAGTGATTCCAATCTTTGTTATTCTCAGTCCAGTCCACTAACAGGCGCCATAGACAAATCAGCAGCTGCATTCCAGTCCACTCAGCAGACACTACAAACCAGCAAGAGCAGCCCAATCTGGGAGAAACTTCAAGGCTCACCAGCTGGCTCAGGTCTGTGGAAGCAGCAAGAAGCCACTGGAACCTCATGAGAAGTTCTTTGGTGAGTTTCCCTCTATGGTGTCACCACAAGTAAAGCTCAACAATATAATGTAAGGCAAACCAATATGTGTGTGCCACCAACAAAGAATAGTGAGGTGGAGCAAAGTGAACAAGAGCTCAAGCTCCCACTGTCTGTGGAGTCATATTCATACTCCTTCATCACTCGTGCTCTGAAGTGTTTGCTTTAGCAAAACATCCTTTCACTGGTATGCCCCAGCAAAACATCATTTGGCATAACTGTCTTTCCAAACAAACCAGAAATTTATACTTCAAGTGGGGCATGTTCTCCTGCTGTCCTTCATCCTCTCTGACTCCTATAATCTTTTCTCCCCTTCTTCTGCAAAGTTGCAAGTTTTCCTAATCTCCAAGGGAAAGCACCCAGTAGAGATCTCCAATTTAGACTTTCTCCTCATGTCTGGCTGGTGGTCTCTGCACTCACTCCCATCTGCTGCTTCTCGGATGACAACTGGACAAGGCATTGATCTAGAAGTATAGCAGGATATCATTAGGAAAAATGTCACTGGTTTTTTTTGTTTGGTTCTACCCTAGAGCTGAACTTGAAGGGTACCTTTGAGCTAACTACTCTCCAGTTCTGGGTTATCCAGGCAGATTAAACCATGAGCCTCAGGTTAACCCAAACATCGATTGGCCACTCACTCCCACATGCTCTGTGCCACCATTGTCCTGGCAAATCTTGCAGGTTGGACAGATTATAGGTGGAGGGTTGTGTTGGTGTCCAGATTTCTCTTTCCATAACCTGAAAAGTACCTTCTCATGCAAAATAGATTAGACTGTGGGGGTGAAGCCTTTACGTCCACACAAGCTCCACCTCACTGTTTGCTACAACAACAAGGAAGTTGTCCTTGATAAGGAGGCCCCATTGTCAAAATTCTAGATACAGCCACATTGGTTTCACAACCCACAAACGGCTTTTGATCCATGGTTTGAAGAATGTTCTTTGAGATTTGCAGTGGTTCATATACTCTTAACATGAAATGTGGTGAAGTTATATTGTGTTCTAATACAATCAGAAAATATGCTAGGCAGCAAAGAGTCTGATGAAGAAGAGTAAACTCAAAAGTTAATAAAAAAAGAGGATCTCTGAAAAAGCAGCTTTACATCTGCTCTGCTTCCCCAAGCCCAGCATCCAGAGGGTAAGAACAGAATGAAACTAAAAAACAAGAACATATAGTAAGGAAAGTAGAGAAGGAGGCATCTTGGTGCTCACAGTGGTGATTGCAGACCACCTCTGATAGGACACCTCTGACACAAGCCTGACCAACACAGTCATTTGCTAAAGAAAATTAACTAGGGGTTGCTTCTAAAAGCAGCAGGGACATATGGACTTTTCTAGTACTGGGCCAGGTGTTTATTTGAATTGCTGATGGTCCATAATGAACATCTTATTTGAATTACTGATGAAGTCAGATCCAATTTTGGTATGTCAGGAATTCAGAAGTTTAAAGAAGTCCAACCTTAGGAGCCAAAAAAGAAGTGATGCCTAAAATATTAACTTATTGTCACTAAGATCATTATTTACTTCATATCCTGTCCTTGCTATATTCTTTTGAAGGTTCTCCACTTTGTGTCCTCAGGCCACCCATGAAGAGACGAAGACTGTGAAGGGAGTAGAGAGTGTTGGACTCGAAGTAGGTATCCCATAAAGAAAGTTCTACAGCTTGAGCAGCATGACTCAGGCTCTTTGTTTATGAGGAAGAGAAAAATAGTAATTGAATCAAAAAAAATAGAGGAGGTAGAGAAGGGCTGAAGAGATGTCTCAGCAATTAAGAACATGGGCTGATCTCCCAGAGAACCTGAGTTCATTTGCCTGCACCCACATGGTGGCTTACAACTGTAACTCCAGTTCCAGGGAATCTGATACTCTCTTCTGGCCTTACTGTCCACCAGGTATGCACATAGTACACAGACATACATGTAGGCAGAACAGCCATACATGAAGAAAGTAGAAAGGAAGGAAGGAAGGAAGGGAAGAAGGAAGGAAGAAAGGGAGGGAGGGAGGGAGAAATTGAAGAAGGGAGGAAGGGAGGAAGGGAGGAAGGAGAAAGTCAGTACTGATTGGTTGGTTTACAAATTGAAGTAAGCATTTAGGAAGAAGAGGGTCCAGAGAATGGTGAGGATATCAATCCAACAAGAATCAGTTGAAATTTCTTCAAAGGACTATCACTGTAATTGTCCAATTCTACATATATCTCTGTTCAACTTAGACTCCAATGACCTAGGCTGGGTCACCCCATTGATATCAGAATATCCCTCTTTGCTAAGGGATTTCATGGCATATTAACTATTCTACCCAATATGTCTGTGCCTAATGAGAGAAGGATAATCCTGTAGAGCAGTGGGTCTCAACCTTCCTAATGCTGCAACCCTTTAATACAGTTCCACATGTTGTAGTGATCCCCAACCATAAAAGTAATTCATTGCTACTTTATAACTATAATTTTGCTGTTGTCATGAATCATAATGTAAATAACTGATATGTAGGATATCTGACATTCAACCTACAGGTTGAAAAGCATTACTGTAGAGCAGACCTGGGACATAACTGATAGAAAATTGTTTGGATCTATGTAGAGAAGTATCAGGATATATATCAACACTGCCTGCACTGAACCAAAGTAATAAAGAAGATAATAATGTGAAGTCTTAAGGGGTACAAAGAGGTTAGCTGACATGAGGTCTTTATGTGCCCACACCCTAGGCAGATGTTCTTTACTATTTACTTTCATTTTCAGGACTGAATTTGGAATTCAAGTTATACAGTATTTGGCTATAAGACATACAACTTCACTGGGCTCTCTTAAACAGAACATCAAAGAAGCTCTTTGTAAATAAAACATATTGCTGTAAATGTTACATAAATCTTGAAGGACTGTAATAGCTATTCAATATGCAACTGGGTTAAAGTACAATTAGTAGCAAATGCTGAACACATATTTATATACAAAACATATGTATATGTATGCATATGTAAATGATAAGGGTATATACTCTTTATATATGTGTACATATAGTTTATACTCTTTCTTTTATTGTTTCAACAAGTAAAGAACTTGATTTCCATAGCTTTGGGAGTTATGGAACAGCTTGGTTTACTATTCCCTTTGTCATTTACCATGTGGCACTGTATTTTTAATGCACTTACAATACAAATTTGGCATCCCCAAAAACCAACATGGGTGATTATGGAAAATACTAGGTTATTTTAAGATCAACAGGTTACAGATTGTTTAAAGATAAAACATTCCTGTACTATCACTTACTTGAGTTATTAAACATGACATAACTTGAAATCCATCTCTTCATAAGTTTAAGATACAAGACATTAAGAACCAGCATTCAAGCCCAAACATGATGTTATAGACTCTCAGATACTATAAAAATCTGTTCTATTATTTACATGGGCCCATTCCATTGGATTTTACATCTGAGACACTAAGAACCTAAGAAACATGTATCTGTTTCCTCTAAAGTCAATCTTATCCACATGGCATTCTTTAGCATATTAAATTTTGAATGTTTAATTTGTCTTTCCTAGATGAAATAGTGCATTTTTCATGACTTGAGTTTCAGGGACAGACTCATTTTTGTGAATGAAAGATTATTTCCATACCTCTTAGGTGTTCTTTTCTCAATAAGATTGGTCTTGCATGGGGAATCACCAATGTCTTATCATATGGAGTTTTTCAGTAGAACCCTAGTTAGGGATACTGAGTCATCTCTTGATCTTCAACATAGCACTTGTCAGGAGGAACAATATTTTTATCACAACAAGTATCACTAAGAATTACAATTTATTCTATTAAAAATGATCTTGTATGAGACTTTTTTCCCAATTAGGCACACAGCATCAACTTCAGCCATGTGGCTCACAACACTACCCAACAACTCATTACACTCATGGGTATATGAAACAAAAGGACAATTTCAGTACAGTACCTAAGGAGTATCTCTAATTCATGAAGGGGACATCTGTTGTCTAATTGTCTCTTTTAGATACTGAATACTACCTTTAATTGTTCTCTCTTCTGGAGATAATTTATTATTCCTTCCCTCAGATCTTTTTAATTTATATGTCTGTCAACCCCCAAATAAAATGACTGGTTGAATTAATTGCTACATATAACAATATTGTAGGACTGATGGTATTTTTTGTTATTATTTCCATTCAGCTACAAGTGCCTGGGCCAGAATCTTCACTGTCCATTCCGAGCAAGCATGACTTAATCTTAGAAACTCTGAATAGTTCGCTTTACTTTCTGGGACATCTGATTAAGGAGAAGAGTAAAACTCCTACAAAAAAATAAAATTTATTCTACCTGATGGCTATAGTTCATTTTACAGGAATTGAAAGTTTCACAGCTACAAACCAAGGACAAACACCTAAAATTTAGACTTCTTTGTACATGAGAGTTTAGATACTCCTGGGTGTTGATTATATGGCTTGGAAAAGAAAGATGTTCCAGCCATTTCAGTGATAGAAGAAAGGATAAAAGGAAGCAAGTGTTCAGAGGCTAAGAGAGCACCTCATGATGTTTGGGCGTCAAGACACAAATGCCAAATTGAGCAGAGAAAGTTAAGAGATTAAACTGAAAGATGATGTATTTTTCTTGGCTAAGATGCTTTTGCAAAGAGGTAAAAAAAATTAGGAGATTCTTCAACTTTTAATTTTGAGACAATGTTTTGTGATGTAGAAATGAATCTTGAAGCTAAGCATTTCTATTTCAATCAAAGTACTGGTAATAGGCATAACAGAGTGTGATGCAAACTCATAATATAGCTAATCATAGTTTGTGGAATATGCTCCTCTCCATATGTCTAGGATTAAAATACTGAAGAAAATGTGCACTCTAAAGCTCATTATTGTACTTGTGAGACTTTTTTTGCAATAAGAATCAAAGCAAAGCTTTTATGTTTGGGGGAGACCCTTGAGTGACGTAATAGCAAGACTTATGCAAGAAGAGGAATCTGTATCAGTTAGGCTATGAAGAGATTCCCATCATATCACAAACCATTTGCCTGCTCAATATACAAAAGCTTTACCAACGAATAGCAAAATATTCCAGAATCAAATAATACCTAGCAAAGAAATTCCCTTGGCTAGTGCCCTGGCCTAATATAATAGTCCTACAGAGGAAAATGGAAAGAGAAGGGAAAAACAGTAATTTGTCTGGAAATCATGATAAAAGGGAGAAAATGTCAAACATTTTGGAGCAGAAATCTCTGGTTTCTTTGGAAAGTCAGTTAAGGTAAAAAGTGTTTTGCTGGGGCACACAGGTGAAAGGATGTTTTGCTAAAGCAAAACATGAAAGAATGCTTTCCTGAAGCAGACATAGATGAAAAGATGTGTAGCGCCCCAGAATGGGCCGTGACTTGGCGTCTTTTTCACTCTACACACATGTGCAAACAGTTCTCTACGCACATGCGCAAACAGTTGTTTACTAGGAGTTGACAGCGGAAGTAGGCGCCATCTTGCCATGGCGAATGTCTCTCCAGCTTCACCGCTCCCCACAAAGATGTTTTGCTATAGCAAAAATGTGAAAGGACATATGGCATTCAGAAGGAATATAAATATTACCCTAAAGACAGTGGGAGCTCAAGCATTGGTTTGCTTTGCTCCACTTCATTATTCTTCACTAATGGCATGCATGTATTGGTTCACCTTACATTGCATTGCTGAGCTCTGCTGTGGTAATGTCTTAGAGAAAAACTCACTAAAGAACTTCTTGTGAAATTCCTGCAGCTTCTTGTTGCTTCCACAGCCTCAGGCTTGTTGGTGAGCCTTGTGGTTTCTTTTGGATTGAACTGCCTTTGCTGGTTTGTGTGGTGACTGCCAAGTGGACTGGAATGCAGCTGCTGATTCATATTTTGTGTTTGCTACTGGACTGAACTGGAGATATTCTGACCACAAAAACTGGACTTGCCCCCAAAGAACAATTTCTAAACAGGTCTACTTATCCTATGTCCTAGTAACTTTTCTTTTTTACTACCTTTGGTGGGTAGTAGGCTAGAAGGGAGGTTGAATGCTTATTAAAGTAGACTGAGAAAATTTGTGCCTAAAACATGTGATTAAAGTAGAATATTTAGTGGGAATTGTAGTAGTGGTCATTGGGTACAAAACTGAGTTCAGTAAAGAATGGTTATATTAAATAAACTTTAATTAAGTAAACTTTTCAAATAAAACTGATAGATTGGAGGAGCATGGATATACTATATATGTTGATATCAAAGGTTTTTAATAGATATTCAATGAAGAATTTTCATAATAGTCTCATGGGTGAGTTGCTGATGTGACAACACTGATGATGAGTCATGAGAGCTTATACAACAACAGTTGGTACTCTGAGTGACATCACATCTGCCAGCCCAATCTATGAGTGATTCTTCAGAAAAGCAACACCATTACAGGGGGACAACCATTTTACTAATGTTGGAAGGACTCTTCATTTCACCCAGAATTTGGAGCTAGAGATGTTTGGTGGTACTGTGGTTGCCTACCATTGATTTTATGTTTGGGGAAATTAAGCTTATTACTCAGTAGAAATAAAAAAATGAAAAAAAATCAGTAACTTTGATCAAGTCCAGAAACTAAAAGTGGCCCTATTTCAAATGTTAAAATTAAGAATATTGCTTATGTCACAGAAGATAATTATGAAATTATTTATATTACTATAATTTAATATCACAAAATAAACTACAACATTAGATTTAAATCTGAATGGTAACATTTAATATAAATAAATGGTAACTCCTGTATTTATCACTTAAAAATGTTCTTGGAAGTATGACTTGAGAACAAGTTGTTTAGCACTGAGGGGAACCCTTTGTATTAATCAGTATTGAAAAATATAACAATATAATTATGTCCCAAAATATCTCACAGGCTACCAATTGCTAAGTCCTGCATGGTATTAGAAGGGACTATGTGGAGATGAAGCAGAGCCAAGGCTGGGACACACACTGCCTCCCAGGGCTTCGTGGAATCACCCGTGAAGTTCACTGGAGAAAGAGCTTCTATACTACATTCATCAACTGTTAACATTGTTCTTAAAGTCACACAACAGATACTAAACTTCTATAGTTGAATCTTTCTGACCATTGTCACCACAATGGCTTCACAGTTTAGAAAACCCTTTAATAACAAGGCACCAGCAAAAGACCTTCAGACTGACAATTTAGATTTTATTCCAACTCATAGTTCTGGTGTGCTGGGGGCAGAAGACATCTATAACTCACCAAGGGCTCAGCCCAAGTTTTTCCCAAACAACAATCACTCCCAGGCAAAGCAGGAGCTGCACAGTCGCTGGGAGATGTTCATATCATGGTCGCAGCCAGAAAAGCATAGCGAGGAGCAGATGATTTCTCAACTGGTCTTGGAGCAGTTTCTCCTCACTGGGCATTGCAAGGACAACTTTGCTTTGAAAGAGAAGTGGAAATCCAGTGACAGAAACATGAGGAGATTCATGGAGAATCTGACTGTTTGAGTGCTTGAAGCCTCCTGTCATGGTCCATGTCTCCATGCAAGGACAGGAAGCTCTCTTTTCTGAAAACATGGCATTAAAAGAAGTCATCAAGTTTTTGAAACAACAGCAATCTGCAACAAGGCCAACACCAGAGAATGCAAAGATGCCAGTAGACACCACACAAGATATATTTTTGGCCACAGGACAAGAAAACAGTGAAAAGGAATGCAATACTTAGAATTTTACCAAAGTAAATGTTTGTGATAGCTGTACTGAAAATGAGATGAACTCCCTTCTTATTATCCAGAAAGAACAGTACCCTGAGCATGAAGAGGGAGATGTTTCTTTTCAGTTCTCTCAGGGTGCCAGAAGAGCCAGTCAAGGCAACTCTAGTCATCAGGTAGAGTTTCTAAGTGTATCTACTACTTCAGATATCCCCATGGAGTAACAACCAATGGATTTCTCCAGAACAAACATCTATGAAGACAAGAAAGATTGCTATAACACTTCCAAGGAATCCTACTCAAGTAAATAGTGCTGATAATATTCCCAGGAACAAGACAGATTCCGTTTTCATTAACCAGAGAATGTATCATCCTGAGCCTGAGGTGGGAGATGTTTCTTATGGGGTTCCTCAGGATTCTACAAGAGCAAGTCAAGGAACATCCACATGCCTGCAGGAGTCACTTGTGGAGTCTTTTTCTGAAAAAGACCATCAGGAGGTCCCAGGGTCCCTCTCCAGGCCAGAGCAACCTACCTCTGAGCCTTTCTTTCTTTGTAAGAATCATGAGGCAAACTCACCATGTGAAAGTCATCAAAAGAGATTCTGTAGTGATCCCAAACTATACAAGTGGGAAGAATGTCCTAGGAGGTTCAAATATGCCTGTAACCTTACATCCCACCAGAGAACTCACCTGAATAAGAAGGGATTGGTCTGTGTCACCTGTCAGAAAATATTCAAACGAGCCTCTGACTGCCGAAATCATGAGGTAATACACAAGCCAGAGAAGCCTTTTATATGCAGTACATGCAAAAGGTCTTTCAGCCACAAAATCAACCTGAAGGCTCATGAGAGCATTCACACAGGAGAAAAGCCTTATGCTTGTTCTCTACATAGCCATACCTTCCGCCAATCATCCACATACCACAGTCACCTGAGTAATTACCACAAATCTGACTAAACTATGGAACAACCTCAACAGAGGCTGGTAGGGGCTCAGCCTCAGTATGTCATCTGCAAACAGAGAAGAATGTAGCTACTAAATTGTACTTACCTAATGAAGATATAATATGTAATTTGTGGACTGTCATTTTTATGGTTTTATTTAGTCTCTGTCTCTCTGTCTCTGTCTCTGTCTGTCTGTCTGTCTGTCTCTCTCTCTCTCTCTTTCTCTCTCTCTGTGTGTGTGTGTGTGTGTGTGTGATTTTTTTTGTCTGTATTTCCTTAGTTCCATAGCATAAGTTGATAGTAGAATACTTAGCTGTTAATTCTTGAGTTATTTCTTGTTTTCAGACAGTGTCCATCTTATTGGTAGCTTTATACACCAGTCTTTCTGGCACTAGAGTTTCCAAACATTCTCTGGTCTCCACTTGTATTGTCTATAGTGGTTCTGACAGAGGCCTGCCATTCCCTCTGACATTTTTCTACTTGTTGGGGTTTCAATCCCAAGTCTTAGGCTTGCAAGTTAAATGCATTGCCCTTTCAGATATCTCCAACCATATATGTACTGCTTACAGTTCAAGAATATTACTCTACATTAATAGAAAGACTTCCAAAATAGAATCAAAAAATAAATAAATCAACACTCACAGTGGTTCAGAGGACCCTCCCTTACCTGTTCAATTATGGTTCCCCCAACACTCTGCATAGCTCTGGTTTCAAGACATCTAAGCTCTTGGTTCATGGAGCAGGTTTTATGGATGCTTGCCTCACATGATGAAAAATAGCTGACAAAAGCAAATCTTTCTCCATGAATAACTTCCAAAAGTCTAATGTCAAGAATGTGAAGTGGAATAAGAGTCATGTTGAGAAACAGGATTCTGTGCAGATCTGAAGACAACAGGCATAGGTTGAATGAGTTCTTGAGATCTGTGTATGTGCCCGTGATTCCCACGAGTTAGCTAAGTTCCCATATCATGTCGAAACATTGAGGATGCATTATGACTGGTAAAGCCTTTCAGCAGGCAATCAGAAGGCTTCAGTTTTCATTGTATAAAATTTCATCAGCTGGCATGAATACCAACACAAGTTATGCATCTCCTCACTGAGGATTTTATATTTAACAAAGCTTCTTGTGGACCCTGTCCACAGTAATGGCTTTCTAACCTGTCTGGATATGGCATGGTCTGTGGTCTTTCTTTTCCTAGTGATATTGGTTGATTTATGTTCTAATGGTTTCAACATTATCAGTTCTTGGATTGTAGTTTGAGTTTTTGAGAGTATTTATGTAGAAATACATATATGTATGCATGTATGAATACATTTATATATATATATATATGTATGCACATGTATCATTGTTGATTATGTGTTGAGAATTTTACATTAACATTGTTATATATAAATTTATCTCCTCAGAATAAATGATTCATTTCACATTCGAAAAGAGCCATTTTGACCTTAAAATATATACTTTCATTAGAAAGTTGATTTAAAAGAAGAAGAAGAAGAAGAAAAGAAGAAGAAGAAGGAGAAGGAGAAGGAGAAGGAGAAGAAGGGACTGTGTGACACAGTTTCCTGCTTGGAGCAGAGACAGCAGGGCATGGGCCTCCGTGAGTATTGATGGTTGCTGGGCATGAGGCTTATTTGTATAACAATGTATATATTTCACTTCATGTTCCTTCTTTGGGAAATATTCTCCCTGTCAAGGTTAATGACATGACACTAATTATAATTAGAAAGAAGATGAGTCTGAGAGTCAAGGGTATGTCTATGATCCTCAGGAAAAACGGTAAATATTATGACCTTCAGGACAGCACTTAAGGCTGTGGGAAAGAACTTTGAAAACATGAGTACAAAATTATATAATTTCTCAACTACGCAAAATATAAGGATGCAATATGAATTGTATGAGGGGCTTCATGAACCTTAAAAAACAAAGGCAGCTGCACTAAAAAGACAGCTTATCAGAAAGATACAAAGGCAGGCAGATTCCAGAGTTCAAGGTCAGCCTGGTACAGAGGTCCCAGCATAATAGGAAAGGTAATCTCAGAATGGGATCCCACCCAGTTAACTTATTGTCTGTGCTTACTAGGGCAGGCAGATCTCTGAATTCATTTGTAATGTTAGAAAAAAAACTGTACTTGCTGTCTTATCCTAAGAATCAAGGATTGAGGGCTAAGGTCATAAAATGCTGATGTATAGAATAACCAAAGGGGAACCTGAAGTAAATGACTGAATTGATATGTAAATAAAAGACTGGGCTTTGGTCTATGGAAGAGAGCTATCCAGAGAGAGCATGACTTAAAGAATGAACACAGCTCTTTTAGAATTTTTCTAGCAGGATTTCTGACTTTTGTCAGAAAAGTCCAAGAATTTTCTTTTCTACCAGCTTTTCAAACTTTGGTTAGAAAACCCATGAGCTATCCAGAGATTTTAGAATTTGCTGTAGCAAGAGTGAGCTGTCTTGAGCAGAGAGCTGTCTGGAGAGCCATGTCAAGCAGAACACAGAGCCATCAGCTTGTACATCATGACTGACTTTGTGTCATTTCTTCTGCTGCTAACAAACACCCCTTCTCTTGGGAACCCCTCTCCAAGCCAAGGCTGGTCCTTGACAATCATTCTATGTTTAAAAAATAATACAGAAAAATTATAAGAGCCACAACATGGAGAAAATGCTATGAAATTCTGTGGTTTTAATGTATGACATAACCATGGCAATCATGAACATGCACATGTGGCTACCTACCTACACATGCATATGGGGCAGGGGATAAAGGTCAAGATCATGCTACCAATTGTCTCAACTTTTAGGTTAAGAAGTACAGATCTGAAATATGGCATGTTACTGGTTTACCATCACATTTTAAGGACTGATAGAAAATAAATTGTCCATACTTGATTGACATGATATAAATGATACTTATGAAGACTGACAGTAAAAGACCCCCAGAACTGGGGAGATCTTTACTCAAGTCTCGGGATGATGCGACCATCCAATGACTCATGAGAGACCAAACTTGCTGCAATCACATGAGGTTTACTGGGAATACCAGTACCAGGGTCGATCTCGTGACCTTGTCGGCCAGAGGAGTTCAACCCCAAACACAAGAAGAGTAAGGGGTATTTAAGGGAAAAGCCACAAGCTGGGGGTGGGGAGAGGGTTACCAAGGAAACATAACATAAAAACAGTGGAAACTTTTAGAGGGACCCAACCCAAGGTATTCAGTTAGGGAGGGGAACATATTCATTCTAGGAATGTAATCTACCGGTCGACAGGTTGGTTTATGAGAGTCTCATAAACCAGTAGACCTTCATTCCTAGTTCCGCCCTCATTGTAGATCATTCAGGAGGGGCAGGTATCGGGAACCAGAGCCCTGAGGCTCTGAGTTAGCCAAATTCCTGGAACTATCTACTTCACATTTTGGCTTGATACAGAGGTTTCCCATGCCCCCTTTTAGGTAAAGGTTACACATTATACATACATTTCTATTAAATGCCCTAATTTTAAATTCTAAGATTCTCCAGCCTTTCATTCCCCACTTCTTCTAGTAGATAGTTCTAATCATAGAACTAAATATCAGTATCATTATATTTTAGATTTTCTTGGCCTAGCAAAGTATAATATTGTTGGTCTAACATTAGAATCTGGACAGCACTTATTCTTTCTCTAACAAAGGCAACTAATCTATTAAGCATGCATGGGTCTATGGTTATTTAGTCTTTCTCTGAGCTTACTCATGTAGTCTCTAATGACTCCTGAATGGTTTACATAAAAGCAACATTCTCCTATATTTAAATCAATGGCAGCTCTTAACTCTCTATAAGCCTTATGCTGCAATACCATAGCGGATGTTCCTGTACCTGCCCCTGTAGTCCCTAAGCACAATTCCAATATAACTGTCAGGGGAACTCCTAACTCTCTTCTATTGCCAGGCATTACCTTACTGGCTCTCAGGCTTCCAAGCTTCTCTTCTTTCCTGTCTTTATCTCCAGCTCTCTAGCCTCTTATTCTTTCTGACTCTCACACTAGACTCCATCTTCAAAGACTATCTTTTAAACGTTCTATATCTTCACTATGCCCTTTCACAGTCTTTCTGTAACATTCCTTTTTCTTTCTCCATTTAAAATACTTTCTCAGCCACCTGCATTAGTTTTCTTAACGACTTATCCTGCATCTCTTCTAACTTCCGTAGTCTTTCAACTCCACCAGAAATCCAGGAATGACTGAATAATAGAATATATGGGGAAGCTTAACACAGCTTCCAGAAATATTGCCAATTAATAAGAGACTTCTGGACACCTGGACAGCCCTTCAAAACGTTGGAGCATCAATCTTCAGCCTTCTGGTCCATGAATGTCTGAGGACAGGAACATTAAGGACTGGCCTACTCTGTCTCGGCAAATATAAGCTGTCCTAGGCCTGTGTGTCCTTTTTGGACAGTATCGTCTGCAGATGAAGAAGCAACTTTTGCCTAGTGGTTGTCTCGCCACAGCTGGAGCAGTCCAAATGATGCTCAGTTTCTTCTTTGAGTCTGAGAAAGGGGTACTGTCAGTTGCAGACAGGTCTCTAGC
>NW_022196901.1:17290250-17300679 GCF_008632895.1 Mastomys coucha | reverse complement strand
ATCTAAACAGCGCCCACCACATGGTAAGCAAAGCATAACTCTCAAGGTAGTAATATTCAATTACTCGGCTTACAAGGTACCAATTCAATAATTTTTAAACCGATGATAAAGACAATATTTTAACCCAATTAATCTATTTTGTAAAAACCTACTTGGTTGTTCAGGGGTCCCTGACTGCTGTACCCTGCTCTCTGGCCATGCCTGACCTTGGAACCCATGTCAGCGGAACCTAGGTACCTGCCTTGGGCTTCAAAGCAGTAGCTGTCCCTCCTGCAGACATGCCTCCTCCAGGGCCCTGTCCTTGTATAGTGCTGTGGATTCTGCCCAGGCCCTACTGCTATAGACCCAGTTAGCCAGGCATATCTCTAGGTAGACCACCATTTAATCTTGCACTTGTCCCACCAATGGCTCTATTGCTATGTTAGCACATAAGACAGCCCCAAAGACAAAGAATGCCACATGACGGCCCCAGTTGGGGCCTCCATGGAAAAGTTTGTGGGATACCTGGGTGAAGCGTTGCTAGGCTGAGCCTGGGGTCACATAGCTGAGCAGCAGGTCAGAGATGGTATGGCGGAAGCAGGTCTCAAATTTGTCTCCAGCAGCCTGTATGGCTTGGTGCAGCGGGTAGGCTGCTGGGCCTCCCACAGAGCCAGCTCCACAGACATAACCTTTCTGCCTCAGCTTATGTCTGAGGTTGAGGCTGGGGTCACCATCCAGCCTGGATGGGGAAAAGGCCAGGGATCTGGATCTGGCCCGGAAAGAACTGGAACTGCAGCACCTGGGTCTAGGCCTCTGCCTCTAACACTTTGGCAACTATGGGGCCGATTCCATGTTTCTGACTGCCCTCTCAGGAAACCCAGGACCACGGGATTCCTGCCGACACCATTTTTTATTCCCGGTTCCCCCAGGAGCAGCCAAAAGACCCAGCGGCAGCAGCTCCAGCTCCAACACCGTCCATCAGTCAAGGGAGGGTGTAAGTCATCAGTCCAAGGTCCAAACACACACACACAAAATCAGTCACCACACAGACATCTACCTTTTCAGGTCCTTGACACTGAGAAAGACAACTGGGCCCAGTAACAAACATCAGGTACACAGGTAATCAAAGCCAAATCACAGAGTTGCTCGGCCTGTGCCTGCCAGGGCTGCTGAGATGGACTGGTCACAAAATACACACAAAGACTTGTCTCAATCGTGAATGCCAACCTTACTTCAGAAAAACAGACAGCTGGAAATTTACCGAGGTCCTTATTTCACCTGAACTGACATGTCCCTAACCTCTGTCCAGGGAGCCAACGTCAGAGTTACTGTCTGTCTCATCGCAGTCACAAGGGTGACAAAAATCACATAACAGAACACAGAAAATCAGACAAAGAGTAACACAACAAAAGCGGCCCAAGCAGAGCCAATTGAACAGGTTTGAAGTCCTGGACAACAGACCCACCCCCCCTCGAGTGTTAATGTTTCTCCCTGGCTTCCCGTGGGGTTCCTCCTGGGCATCCCCGAGGATCTCCAATCCACTGGGACGTCTCCCAGGGTACTAGTCAGTGGTCCTGACACGTCTGTCGACCAGCCCCTTTCCCCCCTCATGGAGGGCAGGGAGTCGCTGACTGAAAATAAACTCTACAAATAAACCCTGCCATCTATAAAACCTGCCATCTCGGGAAGCGGCTAACTACAAATCCACAGGTTGTAAAACAAGCAAGCAGTTCCTAGACAAATGGAAAACACACAGACAGACCGACGGATCACATGTAGGAACTCACCTCCAAGGGGTCTTCAGAGAGTCAAGGGTAGTCGTAAATCCCACAGATGAGCCCCCAAATGAAAGACCCCCAGAACTGGGGAGATCTTTACTCAAGTCTCAGGATGACATGACCACCCAATGACTCACGAGAGACTGAACTTGCTGCAATCACATGAGGTTTATTGGGGATACCAGTACCGGGGTCGATCTTGTGACCTTGTCGGCCAGAGGAGTTCGACCCCAAAAACAAGAAGTAAGGGGTATTTAAGGGAAAAACCACAAGCTGGGGGCGGGGAGAGGTTACCAAGGAAACATAACATAAAAACAGTGGAAACTTTTAGAGGGACCCAACCCAAGGTATTCAGTTAGGGAGGGGAACATATTCATTCTAGGAATGTAATCTTCATCTACCGGTCGACAGGGTGGAGAGTCTCATAAACCAGTAGACCTTCATTCCTAGTTCCACCCTCCTTGTGGATCATTCAGGAGGGGCAGGTATCAGGAACCAGAGCCCTGAGGCTCTGAGTTAGCCAAGTTCCTGGAACTACCTACTTCACATTTTGGGTTGATACAGAGGTTTCCCACGCCCCCTTTTAGGTAAAGGTTATACATTATACATACATTTCTCTTAAATGCCTTCATTTTAAATTCTAAGATTCTCCAGCCTTTCATCAGAAGACAATTCATTGCTTAGTATGGGGAAAACTACAAATATCCAACAAAGAGATTTTAAAGCACAAAGACTTTAAAGTGGTTCATGCCTGTATGACCAACATTTTGGAGGTAGGAGCAGGAGGAACACCAGGATTTAGAGGCTGTGAATAGAGCATGTAGTGAGTTTCAGGGCAGCCTGAGCTGGAGAGTCAGAACTGGTTTCAAAACAACAGCAACAAAAACCATACAATTGAATAGTTTTCTTAGAAAATCAGAGAGCAAAAATGTGTGCACTGCCATAAGTAAGGGAAAAAGTAAGTGAGGAAAGGGGTTGACTTCAGTTATATCTGAGAAAATGCTGGAGTATCTTGGGCAATTGACAAGGATGCCTAGAAAGGGACAGCCATCCTTTGCTTTACAGCAGAGGTGAGAAATGGCTGCCAGAACATCATGTGTACAGTTAGTAGGCCTGACTTGAAGGCAAGGACGTAGATTAAAAAAGGATCTCTGAGGATAGACTTCTGACCCTGGGGAGATGAGAGGAGACTAAGAAGTGACTGGAAAGAACAAACTAGAAAAGAGAGAGAGAGAGAGAAAGAGAGAGAGAGAGAGACGGCATCATCTGTAGAAGTCAGAAAAAGATACAAGAGTGAATAAAATAGCAAGCAGCACTGGCGGCCTGAGAAGCCAAGAAAGATAAGAAACCCAGACTATGGCCTTGGCAGATGCAAGGGCACTTGTGATTAGTAATTCAGGGACACATAGACCATATGATGGAGGGTTGTGAGAAAATGAGAGGTGAGAAAGGGGATCTGTGAAGATTATTTTTATCCCAAATTATTATCTGAAAATCTACAGAAGAAGAAAAATAGGAGCAATGTTGTGACCTTAACATTTGTGTTCTTCCCAGTTCCAAACTAGTGCTGAAGCCCTAAGCTACTATGTAATGGTATTTGGAGACACAGTGTTAGTGAGAAAATTGAAGTTAAATTTGGTCACAATGCAAGGATGATTATGGTAGGATTAGTGGCCGTCCAGAAGGAGGAAGAAATTGCTGGTTGGCCAATGAGTACTAAACTGTATTTGAACATGAGTCAAAAGTTCTGGTATGCTGTTGTAAGGTTGGGTGACCCAATAGTGTTTGTGTACTACACATCTCAGAAAGCTAGAAGAATGGATTTTTAACATATTTGCTATAAATAAGTGATCAGTGTTTGAAGACATAAGCATGACGAACTGGTGATACAATGATTGCACACACTGAAACATTGTGTTGTGTGTGTAGTTTTTGTGTTTTATATATCAGTTAAAAATAAAGTTAATGTAAATAAAACAAAAGAATGAGTGGAAGTGGTCATACATGCATTTGGAAGGCTTAAGGAATCAAGAGTTTATAGTTAGTATGGAATATATAGTAAGACTATATATCAAATAATTAATTTTTAAAAAAGAAAAGGGGGGGCCAACAAGCAAGGAAGTAAATCTTCATAAGAAACTACTCAAGGTATGAGCTTTGTCTCAGACCTCTAGCCTCCATATCTCTGAAATTTTTATTATTTAAATCATTCTATCAGAAATTGAGAGCGTAGATAAAAGGACCTGCTGCTAAACCTAATGACCCAAGTTCAGTCATTAGGACCCAAATAGTGGTAGGAGAGAGCCAGTTCCCCTTAGTTGTTTGCTGACTCCCACATACAGTATGGCACATGCATACCCATAAATGTACAGGCAGACAATATAGATACTAAAGTTATTTTAAAAAAAAAGCTAGACCACCCAATGCATGAAGTTTTGTTATAGCAGTCAAAGTTCAATATAGGCAATAACCAAAATGAGATTTTTATATAAAGAAATTGGCTTTAAAAATATTATTTGAAATTGGCAAGATGGATTTTTCAAGGACGAGGAGATACCAATGAATGAGAGGCTTGAAAGAAAACATTAGAAAGGCTAATTAAGAAAGCAGAGATCTTCTAAACCAGGAGGAAGTGGTATTGAGAGCATAGCACAGGAGTTCATTTTAAATTGGGTGGGAGATGATTTGGAGTATGAATAGAGCAGTTTGCAGAATCACCACTTGGGACCAGTTATCAAGGTGTTTATTATTCTACATGCAGGCAAAGCTAGAATAAAATGCCAGATTAGAGAAAGAAGGATTCCACAAAATGTCTAATTGATGGGAGGGTGGAAATTTGGAACAGAGCTGATCACTGTTCATGTATGAAATCCTCAAGTGACAAGAAATAAATAATATCAATCAAGAGGCATGCTGGCTTACCACAAACCCTCATATGGTGTTTCCCCATTAACTTTATGAAGGGTCTTTATAGAACCCTTCAACTACTTATGAAGATAATAGGAATTTGTATTTCGTTATAGCTATATAGTTAAAAAAACAAATGTGGTCATTAAAACAATAGTATTTAATTGCTTTTAAGGGAGGCACATTTATCTATTATAGTCAATAAAAAGAAATAAAATATGACTAGTTCTGCACAATACTCAGCTAAAAGCATGCCTCAGAGATGTCTAATGGAACCCCAAGTGCTAGAAATATTTTTCAATGACTAGAATTGGTTCACCTTTTCTTGGTCTAATAAACGCCTAGCATTTTTATGAAATTCAATTTTATCAAACTGTATTTCAGTATTGGGTTCTCCTAAAACCATAGTGCTACCTGAGCTCTGTTATCTTATGCTTTAAATACTTTAAATAGGGCCATCTGAGCCGGGCAGTGGTGGCCCACACCTTTAATCCCAGCACTTGGGAGGCAGAGACAGGCGGATTTCTGAGTTCAAGGCCAGCCTGGTCTACAGAGTGAGTTTCAGGACAGCCAGGGCTATACAGAGAAACCCTGTCTCAGAAAAAGAAAGAAAGAAAGAAAGAAAGAAAGAAAGAAAGAAAGAAAGAAAGAGAGAGAGAGAGAGAGAGAGAAAGAAAGAAAGGAGTCGGTAGAGGCATCTGATCTCTAACTAATCTCACTAATAGCCCTTGTTGATATGATTTGACCCTGACCTTTCTAGCTCCCAAGACTCTCATGCTCACTCCCTCTAACATCTGGCAACTCTCAAATAGATATGAAGTTAGCAAATATAATTTTCAGCATTTTTTATCATTTACCCAGAAAGTAGTGAGAAAACAAAACCATGATTTCTTATATAGACCAATCTCCATATAATATATGTCATCCAGCCATCCTGTTTGCAAAAGGAGGATGTTTTAAAACACTGCCATCTACTGCACAAGTCACAAACTGCATGAACATTTTATAAACTAGGAAAGAAAATACAAGAGACAATGCCATATTCTGCCATACCCACCTTTATTGGTAAAGTGCTGAAGATGGTTTCAAATAATAATCGTTTGGAAGTAATTGAAGCAATTGTTGGAAAGCATTGCTCATTAAAGGTAAGCAAAAAAAAAAAAAATACATATGACCAAGCCCGCTCAGTCAGTCAACAGGTTCTCCAGCACAGGAGTGAGGATTACAAAGAAAAAGGACAGTTAGACAACATTGTAGCAGGACCCCAGCCAGTTCTGCGCCTGAGCTGAGGTTAATTTTATCCAGTCCGTTTTTATATCAATCTGGCACATACACAGAATACTGTCAGTCCTTAAGGCGTAAAACAAAGTAGACAAGGAACAAGCAAACCATAAACAAAGTAGTCATGGAACAAACAAAAGCATAAATAAAATAGTCAAGGAGAAAGCAGGGCAAAAATCAAAGCAATAAACAAAGTGCCGTGGTCACTATTTCTAGGGATCTATCAGGATGATCCAGATACAAGGAATACAATACATTCCTCGGCTGCATTTACCTTAAGCCTACTTCATTGTCCCAGCCCAGTATCAGATTCCTGCCAAATTCCTAGAAGCAGCCCCCAAAGCTCTCCACATATTTACTGTTATGACAGCTTTGAAAATAACCAGCCTTGTTCAAAAGCAAGACTGAAGACTGCTTGTGGGCTTCGACATGTTAATCCTAGTTTGAAAGCAGTATGCATCGCCGTCAGTGGCCACAAACTGCTCTGACTCACTGAATAATAATCACCTTGAACATTGAGTCCAAGCCTAGTTTTTAAAATATCCTTACAATGCCTTCAGTGAAACTAAATAGATTTTCCTTTGGCTTTTAGAGTCCTTGAGATTCTCTGTTCAAGGAAGGTCAAATAATTATATCATAATGCATACAGATAACTCATCTTTTTCTACAGATTTTTATTATAATGAGGCTGCTTTCGGGAGTATAATTTAATTCACTGACTTTCTATATCTTACTTGAGTGTATATTTGCCAGAAATTTTTATGAGTACTATCTATAGGACCTTTATCACCCAACATCAGGGGGAAAAATAATATTGACTAAATTCAAAGAAAAGAATTTGTTTACTTTGTTGAGTCTCTATTTGTCTAGGGAAAAAATCATTATCTAAACCTTAATAAATGTTATGTTTGTCTCCCACTGTACTGTATGATCTACTCTTTGGCTTTGCCACAATTGTCTAGCAACATTGGACAAAGGTCAGGGACGCTTATGGAAGAGTTAAAGGGAAGATTGAAGACGCTGAAGAGGATAGGAACTCCACAGGAATACCAACAGAGTCAACTAACCTGGACCTCTGGGAGCTCTCAGAGACTGAACCATCAACCAAAGAGCATCTATGAGCTGGACTAAAGCCCCCAGCACATATGTAGCAAGCATGCAGCTCAGTCTCCATGTGGATTTCCCCAACAACTAGAGAGGAGCTGTCCCTAAAGCTGTAGCCTGAGTATGGAATCTATTCCCCTTTGTCTGGTCTCAGTGAGAGAGACTTGATGTGGTGGTGGGGAGACACCCAGAAGGAGGCCACCTTTTCAGAGGAGAAGGGGATGGGGGATGGGAAGAGGGACTCTGTAAGGGAAAGATCTGTAGGGTGTACAGCTTTTGGGATGTAAACAAACAAATAAAAATGCATGTTATATTTGCCCAGATTTTCCCCTCTTCCCTAGGGGATTTCTACAGGATTACCTGCATCCTTTCCTGCCGGGGCCAGACGAGGCAGTCCTCTACTACATATGTGCTAGAGGCCACAGACCAGTCCATATATACATTTTGGTTGGTGCCTTAGTCTCTGGGAGCTCTGAGGGGTCAGGGTTAGTTGATTCTGTTGTTGTTCCTATGGGGTTGCAATAGCCTTAGACTCCTTCAGTCTTTCCCTTAATTCTTGCACAGAGGTCCCTGGCCTCAGTCCAATGGTTGGCTGTATCTGTCTCAGTCAGCTGCTGATAGAGCATCTCAGTGGCCAGCCATGCCAGGCTCCTGTCTGCAAGTACAACATAGCATCAGTAATCGTGTCTGGGTTTGCTGCTTGCGCATGGGATGGATCCCAAGTTGGGCCAGTCTCAGGATGGCCTTTCCTTCAGTCTCTGGTCTCTGTTCCACTTTTGTCCCTACATTTCCTTTAGACAGGAACAATTCTGGGTCAAAAATTTTGAAGATGGGTGGGTGGCCCCATGTCTCAACTGGAGCCATGTCTATATACTGGAGGTAGTCTCTTCAGGTTCTATCTCCCTACTATTGGGCATTCTGATTAAGGTCATCCCCATTGAATTCTGGAAGCCTCTCACATCCCAGGTTTCTGGGACTTCCTAGAGGTTCACCCCAACCCCTGCCACCATTCGCCCCTTGCAACATATTTTCATTCATTCTCCTGGCCCTCTGGGCTTCTCTCCTGTCTCCCCTGATAGTTGTTCCTGACTCCCTTACCCTGCTTCCCTCTTTTCCTCCCTCCCTCCTTTCTTTCCTTCCTCCCTCTCTCACAAATTAAGGAAGTGTTTTAGTTCTTTTGGTATGTGATACTTTGATTCTTGAGTTTGACTTTGCATTTGCTTAGCTCTGAAGAACCACTGGATTTTTCTGGAAGAAGCAGAAGGGAGTTCATCAGAGTCACATTCTCTCTATGAGGCAGGAGATAGTGTTCAGACAGGGTACCAGGTAGTGCCTCTCCTGGAGGAAGCCTCAGAGAGCTTGTGGATCTGAGGTACTCAGTTGTTAAATTCTGTAGATAATTTCACTTGGGTGTCCTATTTTCTTGTAATTACTAAAAGATAGATACAATGTGTCTCCATAATAAAGAGTTTTAAAAAAAAACGTTAAAAGTTAAATTTTAAAATAAACATTTTTATTCTAAATGGCTGTGGGTGTTAATTACATTTCCTAGTTGATTCATCTCTTTTATGGCTGTAATTGTGTCATGTGACAGCAGTCTCTGTTCTAGGATGAGTGGACTTTCGGAGCCACCAGCCTAACTGGTTCATACAACCCATTCCAGGTCTTAGGTTGGTTTGTGGTTATGTGGCTTGAGCCTCTTTAAATGATTTTTGTATAAAGACTTCCTACTCATTAGGAGGAAACTGTTGTGTATTAGGATATTAAAAATCTGATGAATGAGCTTTGATGCTAATAGTCTAGGGAAACTGCCTGGATCTATATACTTCAGGCAAGGAATTGTCTGCACTACTCTCATCCAACCGAACACCAGAATCTCATCATCTGCCGCTGCCAAGGCTTTGGATTAAATACCCGACCTCACAGCCACTGTCTCCCCTCAAAGCTGAACAACTCTGTTAACCTGGGTCTTCCTAGAAGCAAGTACAAAGAGAAAACTAAATGTGTAAAGATTTTAGAGGAAATATGTTTGAGAAGCTTGGAGTTTGGTTGAATACCAGGAAGAGTCACCAGTTCTCTAGTAAAGTCCAACAAGGAAAGGGAGGAAATAAATGGGTGGATATATGCTCAATACTCTTGAAAAGTTCTAGAAGGTTCATTAGGAAGCCGGCCAGTTTACACCACTCATCAGAGTACAAAACTAGAGCTGCCTGGGTGTCCTGTGGCATCCTTATGGAGAATGTTATGTCAATGAAAATGTTACAGTGGTTTTCAAGGACAGCAGCTGGGGCCCTATGCTCAGTTACACAAAGGAGAAAAATGATTGTGTTAAGTAAAGAGAAAGCATTGATGGGAAGAGATGAAAGGAGACAGAAGATAAAGGACAGATTAGTAGGGAAGAGGGAGTTTAGTCATTGATCATGAGGGGAAGAAATAGATATAGGGGAGGAAGAAAATTCAAATCTAGCACCATGCTTTTAGCCATAATCATCCAATATTACACAAATGATATGTGGCCTGTAGTTTTAAAGTCATGCTACTACCTTGCCAGGGAGCTGCTGCACTACCAGTCTACTCCAGGCTTAGCTCTGGACCCGGCTTACCTGGGTGTTGTTGCTCTCTGGCCCCTTCTGACTTCCTTTTGTCCCACCTGGCTTAGCTCTGGGTTGATCACAATCAGCCCCAGATCCGCCTCTCCCTCTACCCACTTCATGCTCCAGGAGTTGACCACTCCACCAGCCCATTCCTGGGGCCCTAGAATCTATGGATAAAAGTCAGACATACAGTTTTATTATTTTGGAACTTGAAGGCTAGGCACAATTGCTGGGTGCAGAATCTCCTGCCTGGAAAGATATACCCTCATCAATTTCTCCTCCTGCCATAAACTTAGTGGTTTTTATCAGCTAGCCTCTGCAGAGCTCCTTGGTCATCCACCCTTAGAGGAGGCCGCTGGTTCTAGCTACTCTGATATCTTATATTACTGCTACATGTTTCTCTTTCCAAAGCCTGGTCAAAAATCCCCTCCTCAAAGATCAAGTGACCATAAGTGTGTGGTTTTATTTCTGTGTCTTCAATTCTATTCCATTGATCAATGTGTCTGTCTCTGTACCAGTACCATGCAGTTTTTATCACTATTGCTCTATAGAAAAGCTTGAGGTCAGGGATTGTGATTCCTCTATCTGTTCTCTTATTGTTATTCTGGGTATTTTGCCTTTCCAGATGAATTTGAGAATTGCTCTTTCCATGTCTTTGAGGAATTGTGTTGGGATTTTGATGGGGATTGCATTGAATCTATAGATTGCCTTTGGTAGCATGGCCATTTTTACTATGTTAATTCTGCTAATCAATGAGCATGGGAGATCTCTCCATTTTCTGAGATC
>NW_022196901.1:17289559-17290229 GCF_008632895.1 Mastomys coucha | reverse complement strand
CTCCATTTTCTGAGATCTTCTTCAATTTCTTTCTTGAGAGACTTGAAATTATTGTCATACAGGTCTTTAACTTGTTTGGTTAGAGTTACCCCCAAGATATTTTTATATTATTTGTGTCTATTGTAAAGGGAGTTGATTCCCTAATACAATGGAAAAAAGAAAGCATCTTCAACAAGTGGTGCTGGTCTAACTGGCTGCCTGTGTGTGGAAAAATGAAAATAGATCAGTATTTGTCACCTGTACAAAGCTCAAGTCCAAGTAGATCAAGGACATCAACATAAAACCAGATATACTGAATCTAATAGAAGAGAAAGTGGGAAAGAGCCTTGAACTCATTGGCACAGGGGGAAATTTCCTAAAAGAACTCCAATAGCTCATGCTCCAAGATCAAGAATTGACAAATGGGACCTCATGAAACTGGAAAGCTTCTGTGAGGCAAAGGACATAGTCAATAAGACAAATAGGCAACCTACAGATTGGAGAAAAATCTTCACTAATATCCAATTTAGGGCTAATATCCAAAATATATAAAGAATTCAAAAAGTTAATCACCAAAAAAACAAACAACCCAATCAAAAAATGGGGTTTAGAACTAAACCAAGACGGGCTGGTGAGATGGCTCAGCGGGTAAGAGCACCGACTGCTCTTCAGAAGGTCATGAGTTCAAATC
>NW_022196901.1:17284004-17289469 GCF_008632895.1 Mastomys coucha | reverse complement strand
AGTTAAAAAAAAAAAAAGAACCAAACCAAGAATTCACAACTGAGGAATCTCGAATGGCTGAGAGGCACCTAAAGAAGTGTTCAAAGTCCTTAGTGATCAGAGAAATTCAAATCAAAACTACCCTGAAATTACATCTTATACCAGTCAGAATGGCTAAGATCAAAACCTCAGGTGACAACACATGTTGGAGAGAACGTGGAGAAAGAGGAACACTCCTCCATTGCTAGTGGGAATGCACACTGGTACAACCACTCTGGAAATCAATCTGGAGGTTCCTCAGAAAGTTGAAAATAGACCTACCTGAAGACTGTACCACTCTTGGGAATATACCCAAAAGATGCCCCACCATGCCACAGGAGCTCATGTTCATAGTGGCCTTATTTGTGATAGCCAGAAGCTGGAAAAAACTTAGATGTCCCACGACAGAAGAATGGATACAGAAAATGTGGTCCATTTAAACAATAGAATACGACTCAACTATTAAGAACAAGGACATCCTGAGTTTTGCAGGCAAATGGATGGAACTAGAAAATTTCATCCTGAGTAAGGTAACTCAGACCCAAAAGGATGTGCATGGTATGTATTCACTAATAAGTGATATTAGCAAAAAGAAAAAAAAAGTACAGAACACCCAAGATACAGTCCACAGAACTCAGAAAGGTCAACATACTAAAGGACACCTCAGTCCCACTTAGGAGGGAGAAGAAAGCAATCACAAGTGAGTGGGGAGGGAGGGAGGGACCTTGAAGAGAAAGTAGACTGTGGGGGAGACAGTAGAGGGGAAAGGGAAACCTGATCTGGTATTGGGTGACAAAAAAGGGCTGAAGCCCTGAGGGCCGGCAGAAGGAATGGAAACAGGCAACCTTAGGAAATAGGAGGTTGGGGGGACCTTCCAGAATGCACCAGAGACCTGGGAGGTAAGAGACTCTCAGGACTCAAAGGGAGAGATCTTCGATGAAATGCCAACAGTAGGGAGAGGGAACTTATAGAGCCCACCTCCAGCAGGAACAATCAAGTGATGGATGGGGTTGCCATCCCACAGTCACATCTCTGACCCATTATTGTTCCTGTCTTAAAGAATTACAGGGATGGAAATGGAGAGAAGCCTGAGGAAAAGAAGGTCCAGCGACAGACCCAAAGTGGGATCCAGCTCAATGGGAGGTCCCAAGGCCTGACACTATTGTGAGGCTATGGAGCACTCACAAAAAGTGAGAACCCTCTGAAAGACCCAACAAGCGGCTGAAAGTCAGATGCAGATATTTGCACCTAACCAATGGACAAAAGCAGCTGACCCCTGTTGTTGAATTAAGCAAGGCTGAAAGAAGCTGAGAGGAAGGGCAATTTTGTAGGAGGACCAACAGTCTCAATTAATCTGGACCCCTGAGATCTCTCAAACACTGAACCACCAAACAGACAGCATACACCAGCTGATATGAGGCCCCCCCAACACACATTCAGTAGATGACTTCCAGGTCTGTGTTCATTCAAAGATGATGCACCTAACCCTCAAGAGACTGGAGGCCCCAGGGAGTTTAGAGGTCAGGTGGGGTAGAGGTGGGGACATCCATTTGGAGACAGGGAAGTGGGAAGGAAGAATGGGAAGGAAGTCGGAGGGTGGGTCGGAAGGGAAAATAAAATATGGAGTGTAAAAAATTTTTTAAAAATTAAATTAATTTAAAAAAAAAGCCCCTGCTCACTCTTCGAGTCTCTCTCTCCTCTTAGAATCTGGAAGTCCCACCTTTCCCTTCTTCCCACCAATTGGCTTCTGGCCTTCTTTATTAACAAGTCAAGAACCAAGTAGGGAGCCAGACCTTAGGATCAGCACCTCCCCCTACAATAATATGCAGGGGTTGGACTTGGACCTTGGTCTATTTTTAACTCCTTGTTTTAAGGACCCTTTATTTCATCAAAACCCTTCCTGGGAAGAGTAACAAATACAGAAACAGTAAGTATGCACTCTATTTGATACATAGAAAATATACAGTCAAATATAAGAGAATATAGAAGCTGACTAATTGGAATAAATTATTCAGTCTAGTGATTAACTAGACCTTTAATTCTGTATTTTACTTTACCTTTTGAGACCTTGCTCTTTACATGTGGAGGGTTCCAGAAAGTCACAAATCTGTTAGTGCCTTGTTAACTAGATATTCAGAGTACTAACCCTTGTGCGATCTATAATTTATAGATAGCACATGTACTGGTCTATAGCCTTCCTTCCTGTATGCCTGTCTTTCAAGACAGAGTCTCACTATGTAGAACTGGCTGACCTGTAACTCAAAGAGATCCACCTGCCACTGATGTTCCCAGTTTTTGATTCCTATTCATACAATTTTGATATGACTATATGATGCACAATTCAGAGAGAAGTCACTTGAATTAAGCCAAATGCAAAATTTTTCATATTGGATGAATTTTTTGGGTGTAAATCCTCCATTTAGGCTAGAACAATTACAGTTTTAAAGCATAATTTTCAGTCTATGACAGTACTGCACTAGTCCTCAGGAAGTAAATTGGATTTTATTTACTAGTCAAAATAATAGTCATATGATGGTTATTATAAATATTAATTTTCGTTATGAACTGTTCCTTGGATACTAACATTTATTCTTTATTCTTTATTCTTTTGGCTTCATTTTGGCTTCGTTAGGATATGCTATAGTAAAATCTACTTACTACTGTCTATGAAATACAATCGAAAATACTTCAATTACTTCTATTCTCTCTATTTTTAATGAATGAAAATCAGAGACGTAGATTATTTTGGATTTGGAGTTCTAACTTTTCTCTTCTATTATTCATGTAATTTCAGGCAGTCTTTCTCTGTCCATGTAGAATATGTTATTTCTACTGAGAGAAAAAAGTTATAGTAGAAAGTTAGCACATAAAGCAGCTGAACCAAAAATGTCTGTACAATTATGAAAATTTATAAAAAAAAATATTATTTTGTTTAAAATCATTAGGAATGTATGAACTACTTAAATAAGTCACTCTTGACAATATTTTCTGAGCACTCCTTAGAATGTAAGGGGACATAAAAATATTTAAACCTAAGGTACTTGGTGGGAACTCTCAGGCCACTCAGAACCAGGAAACTGGTGGAGTAATGGCAGATCTTCACCTCTCCCTCAGTAGCCATAACTGACAGGATCTCAGAAACATTCTCTAACAAGCAGCACAAATCAGCCACTGCACTCTCCTAAGAGCCAGAGAGGACAACAGAAGCCAAGGAACCAAACACCTACCCAAAAAGACCAGACCAGCTATTAGCACCCAGAATTACAATCTTCCCAAACCCAAATGCCTAGAGGCCAGTATAAGAACACAGTCAATAACAGCCAGGGCAATGTGTCTCCACTAGAGCCCAGCAAGTCTACCCCAGGAGATCCTGAGAGACACAACATAGTTGAAGCACAAGACAAAGACCTTAAAATGGCAGTTATAAGACTACTTACAAGGTCCTTAAAGAGGAGACTAATAAATCCTTGAAGAAAACTATGAAAACATAAACCAACAGTAGTAGGAAATGAATATAACAGTTCAAGATCTGAAAGTGGAAACAGAGTCAATAGAGAAAATCCAAACTGAGACAAATCTGGAAATGAACAATTGAGAAACTTGAATGGGAAACTCAAAGGCAAGCTTCACCAACAGAGCACAGCGTACGGAAAAAAGATTCACAGACTCTGAAGACACAATAGAAAAACTGGGTACTTTGATTAAATAAAATGTTAACTCTAAAAAATTCCTGACACAAAACATCCAGGAAATATGGGACTCTGTGAAAATACCAAATCTAAGACTAAGGAATACAGGAAAAAGAAGAAACCCAGGTCAAAAACACAGAAAGTATTTTCAACAAAATCATAAAAGAAAATTTCCCTTGCCTAAAGAAAAAGATGCCTACTAAGGTACAAGAAGCATGCAAGATGCCTAATAGACTGAATCAGGAAAGAAGTTTCCCTTGGCATATAATCAGAGCAATAAATGTACAGAACAAACCCAGAGTCGTAAAGTCTACATGAAAAGGATGCCACCTAATAGAATAGCGCCTGACTTCTCAGTGGAGACTCTAAAAGCCAGAAGGGCCTGGAAAGATGTTCCACCAGCTCCAAGCAACCACAGATGTCATCCCAGACTACTATACTCAGCAAAACTTTCAGTCACAATAAATGGAAAAATAAGCCATTCCATGATAGATCAAATTCAAGCAATATCTGTTCTACAAGTCTAGCCCAACAGAAGGCATTAGAAGAAAACTTCAACCTAAAGAGGTTAACCACACCTAAGAAAACACAATGAATAATTCCAGATGAGCAAATAAGGAGGAAAACACACACACACACACACACACACACACACACACACACACACACACACACCACAGCAGGAAAAGAACAGGAGCAACAAACACTGCTCATTGGTGTCTCTCAACATCAGTAGTCTCAGTTCTCCTACAAAATTGACACAAAGTAACAGAATTAATGTGAAAACAGGATCCATCATTTTGTTGCATCCAAAAACACATCTTAACATCAACATAGGCATCACCTCACAAAAAAAAGGATAGAAAAAATATTCCAAGAAAATGGACCTAAGAAGCAATCTAGTATAGCCATTTTAATAACTGACAAAACAGACTTCAAACCAAATCTAATCAGAAAAAATAAGGAAGGAGACTGCTTACTCACTAAAGGAAAAAATCACCAAGAAGGCATTTCAATTCTTAATTTCTATGCCCCAAAATAACAAAGGCAACCACTTTTGTAAAAGAAACACTACTATAGCTTAAGTCCCCTCTTGACCTCACATATACCTGTTAATAAGCAGGTTATCTGAGCCAAAACTACACAGAAATGAGCTTGAGCTAACTGATAACATAAACCAAATGGACCCAACAGATATTTACAGAACATTTCCCCAAAATACAAAAGAATATACCTGTTTCTCAGTACCTCTTGGAACTATCTCAAATTTTGCTCACATCCTTGGTGTGGTAGTTCAAATAGGTTTGGTCCTCCTAGACTCATGAGTTTGAATGTTTGGCTCATGGGGAATAGTACTATTAAGAGGTGTGGCCTTGTTGAAGGAAATGTGTCACTGTGGAGTTGGGCTTTGAGGTTTCTATTCTCAAGCTCTGCCCAGTGTGGAATTCCAATCCCCTCCTGGCTGGTGGGGAAGACAGTCTCCTAGCTACCTTTAGATCAAGATATAGAACTCTCAGCTCCTTCTCTAGCACTATATCATGCTAGAATCATAATGATAAATGATTAAACTGAAACTGTAAGCCAACCACAACAGTATCAATCGGCCAGACCTCTTCTCCCAACACCACCCCGAGCTCCCCAGGACTGGACCACCAACCAAAGAGTACGCATGGAGGGACCCATGGCTCTGGCCACATATGTGGCAAAGGATGGCTTTGTTGGTCATTAGTGGGAGGAGTGTGCCTTGGGCCTGAGGAT
>NW_022196901.1:17278303-17283718 GCF_008632895.1 Mastomys coucha | reverse complement strand
ACATGAATTTAAAAAAAAAAAAAAAAGAATTGCTTTGGTCATGGTGTCTCTTCACAGCTATCAACTCCTAAAACACTTGGGCAAAAAGCTGAATATCAACAACAGAAAGTTTACAAACTCATGGAAACTGAACAACTCCCTACTGAATAAAAAATTGTATCAAAACAGAAATGAAGAGAAAAAGTAATGACTTCCTAGAATTGAGTGAAAATACAATATATTCCAGCTTAGAGGACACAATGAAGGCAGTTCTAAGAGGAAGTTTATAGCATAAATGTATACATTAGAAAACTGGAGAGATCTAATACTAGTAACTTAGTAGCATACCTGAAAGCTCTAGAACAAAAAGAAAAAAAAATCATATCCAGAAGTAGCAGATGACAAGAAATAAACAAACTCAGGCCTGAAATCAATAAAAGAAACAAGTTAACAGCAAACTACAACACAAAGAATCAATGAAATAGACTTGGATTTTTCTTTTTAGAAAAATCAATAAAATTGATAAACTCTTAACAAAATTAACTGAATGGCAGAGATTAAATTTTAAAACTGGAGATGAAAGGGTGGCATAACAACAGGCAATGAGAAAATCCAGAGACTCATAGTATGTGTCTTTAAAACAGACTCCAAGCCGGGCTGTGGTGGCACACGCCTTTAATCCCAGCACTTGGGAAGCAGAAGCAGGCTGATCTCTGAGTTCAAGGCCAGCCTGGTCTACAGAGTGAGTTCCAGGACAGCCAGGGTTATACAGAGAAACCCTGTCTCGAAAAACCAAAAAACAAACAAACAAACAAACAAACAACAACAACAAAAACAGATTCCACCTAATTGAAAGCCTAAAATACATGGACAAAGTTAAATCAAGATCACATAAGCAATTCAAACATAGTCAAATAGTCAAATAGAAGTAGTCATTAAAAGTTTACCAAGCACTCTCACTCGCAGAGCTCCAGTCGAAGCAGAAGCGGGGTAAGTAAGGAGGTGCCCATACCTTGGCTTGTACAAAGCAGACTGCCCACAAATACACAGGTGGTAAAGCCAGGAAGCAACTGGCTACAAAAGCCACTAGCAAGAGTGCGCCCTCTACTGGAGGGGTGAAGAAACCTCATCGTTACAGGCCTGGTACTGTGGCACTGCGTGAAATCAGACGCCATCAGAAGTCTATTGAACTTCTGATTAACAAGCTCCCCTTTCAGCGTCTGGTGCGAGAAATTGCTCAGGACTTCAAAACAGATCTGCGCTTCCAGAGTGCAGCTATTGGTGCTTTGCAGGAGGCAAGTGAGGCCTATCTGGTTGGCCTTTTTGAAGATACCAACCTGTGTGCTATCCATGCCACAGATAACAATTATGCCGAAAGATATCCAGCTAGCATACGCCACATACGCGGAGAACATGCTTAAGAGTCCGCTATGAAGGGAAACATTCCATTCTCAAAAAAAAACTTTTTTCCTCTTCTTCCTGTTATCAGTAGTTCTGAATGTTAGATATTTTTCCCATGGTGTCAAAAGTACCTAAGTATATGATTGTGAGTGGAAACATAGAGGACAGAATCAGGTATTGGCAGTTTCTCCATGTTCATTTGTGTGTGAATTTTTAATATAAATGCAAGATGTAAAGCATTAATGCAAGCAAAATGTTTCAGTGAACACATTTCAACAGTTCAACTTTAAAACAATTATAAATAAACCTGTTAAAATTTTCTGGACAAAAAAAAAAAAAAGTTTACCAACCAATAAAGCCCAAGGCCAGCTGATTTTAGCACAGAATTCTACTGGACTTTCAATGATGAGTTGATGCCAATACTCTCAAGTTTTTCTACAAAATAGAAATCGAAAGAATATTTCCAAGTTCATTTTATGAGGTCACATTTTCCCCAATATCCAAATCACATAGCCTCCTCCCAAAGGAGAACTACAGATCAACTTCTCTTATGAAGATAGACACATGCTTGATAAAATACTTATAAACCAAAAAGATCCATCATGATCAAGTAAACTTTACCCCAGAGAAGCAGGTATGGCCCAACATACAAACTCAGTAAATGTAGTCCACCATGTGGACACACTAAATGTCAAAAAACACATAAGAATCTTAGATGCAGAAAAGGCCTTTGGCAAAATTTAACACCCCTTCATGATTAAAGTGCTAGAGAGATTATTGATATAAGTAAGATATCTCAACATAATAAAGGCAATTTATAGCAAGCCTATACCAAACACCAAATTAAACAGAAAGAAACTCAAAGCAATTTCACTAAAATCAGGAAAACAAGGTTGTTCACTCTCTATATACTACTGAATATAGTGCTTTAAGTTTTAATGAGAGAAATAAGACACCTGAAGGAGATGAAGGGGCTACAAATCATAAATGAATAAGTAAAAGTATCTTTATTTGCAGATGATATATGTTGTGTGTAGCTTTAAGATACTCCACCTAAGTAAACTGACCCTAAAAATTGCACTAGAAAACTCTTACAGCTGATAAACATTTTCTGAAAGTAGATGGATACAAATTAACTAACAAAAAGGAAGCCCTCCTATATAAAAATAAAAAATGGATTGAGAAAGAAATAAACAACACTTTTCACATTAGCCTCAAATAATATAAAATATATTGGGGTAACTCTAACCAAACCAATAAAGACTTGTTTAATAAAAACTTCATGTCATTGCAGAAAGAAACTAAAGATGTTAGACAATGGAATGACCTCCCATGCTCATAGACAGGTAGGATTAATGTAGTAAAAATATTGGCCATCCTACAAAGATCAACCTACATATTCAACACCAAAATTCCAGCACGGTTCTTCACAGACCTTGAAAGGACAGTTTTCAACTTCATGAGGAAACACAAAAACTCAGGATAGCTAAGAGAATCCTGAATAATAAAAGAATAACAAAATCACTTTCCTAACTTCAAATTATACTATAGAGCTATATAAAACAGCACATGTTGGCACAAAAACAGACATGTTGGTTAACAGAATCAAGTCGGAGATCCAGAAATAAGTCCACATACCTAGATAGCTGATTTTTGATCAAGAAGCCAGACATACACATTGTGACTAAGAGAGCATCTTCAACAAATGATGCTGTTTAAACTGGATAGCTGCATATGGAAGAATCCAAATTGATCCATATTTATCACCCAGCACAAAACTCATCTCCAAATGGATTAGAGTCTTCAACATAAAACCAGATACACTGAACCTTATAGAAGAGAAACTGTGAAATAGCCTTGAACTCATTGGTGCAGGAAAAGGCTTTCTGAACACAACACTTATGAATGGGACCTCTTAAAACTGAAAGGCTGCATGGCATCATTGGTACATTGTTCCATCTTCGGTACAAAATGGCAGCCTACATAATTGGAAAAGATTTTTTACCAGGTACACATCTTATAGAGGGATAATATCCAAAATATTTAAAGAACTCAAAGAACTAGATATCAAGAAAGCAAATTGCAAATGTTGCTTTTATTTCCTCAGAGGAAGTGATGAGATGAGAGCTGCACCCAAGCCTTGTGAGTACACGGCTTGGGCTGAGCCCATAGTGTTTTCTTCTCTGTTCTATCAATATCTATGCCTAGGCTTAGAAGCTTCTAGCCTCTGTACATTCTAATTTTCCAAGCTGTCAGATTCAATTTGGCTTCTCTCAGCTTCTGCCTGAATTGCTCTACCTAACCTCATACTAACTTTGGCAATATGTCCTAATCTTATGGCTCTTTCTCATTCTCTGGCTTGTTCTGTCTTCACCTTTGTCAAGCTTGTCTTTCTGTAACCTGACTCTGTAAAACTGTCCTAGTAAAACTGCCATACACACTTACCACATACTACACCACTACACTTTTTCTCTCTTGCTGTTCTTAAGTATTCTCTCTTCCTCTGCTGATCTTGTGTGAGTTGGGCATATCCTATCCTGACACATTCTGTCTAATCTTCCTCTGATTCTCACTTTGTCTGCTCTTCAATTAGAAATCACTTTCAGACATGGCTGATTCATTGTACAAACTAACCTTACCTTCATTGTTAAGGACGAAAGATGTATAATAAGGGTGTGTCTGTATTCCCACCAGATTATACTGTGATCCAGAGCATGTCTGCATTCTAGCTGGATCACATCTTTGAGTGTGATTCCTTGCCAGAGTAGCCAAGGTGCTGAATTAAAACTCCTCTATAACAAATAATCAAAATTTTTAAAAATTTAGTACAGATTTAAACAAATTTGAGTTTCTACAAGGAAACTCAAATAACTGAGAAACACTTAAAGAAATGTTCAAGATCCTTAAGTAGCAAACTACTTTGAGATTCCATCTTTCATTTGTCAGAATGGCTAAGATCAATAAAACAAGTTACTGCTCACATGGTGAGGATGTGGAATAAGGAGCAACATCAACTGCTGTTAAGAGTACAAACTTCTATGGGAATCAGAGTGGTGGTACCTCAGGATGATGAGAATTAATCTACCTCAAAACCCAGTTGTACCACAAGTAGGCGTATACCCAAAGGACGCTTCACCCTACCACAAGAACATTTGTTCAAACATGTTCATTATGGATCTATTCATAACAGCCAAAAACTGGAAAAATGTAGATGCTTCTCAGTGGAAGAATGGATAAAGAAAATGTGGTTCATTTACACAATGGTGTATTACTCAATTGTTTAAAAAAATGAAATTATGTAATTCTAAGATAAATGGCTGGAACTAAGAGGCCCAACCTACTCTATCTTGGGACCAGCCTCCATTTTAAAAGAAAGAGGACATGAGAACTTGATCTGCAACTGAACAGAAGCTACATCCTAGTTCCAGGAAGAACCATATAGCTTATCTCTGGCCTATACCCCAGAGTTACTCCCTAGCTACTCTTACAACCAGCCAATCAGGATTAGTCTGATAGTTTCAGATGTACTTTCAGACAGTTTGTGATTGTTCATGGTGTAGCTTCAGAGCACCCACCTGTCTGCTTACAACGGTTATTCAATTGGATGCTTGACAGGTTAGAAAGCCCTCACTTGCTTGTCATTTCCTATAAAACCTTGTCCTACTGAGGGCTCAGGGCTTCACCCTCTGTCCTGCTGCATCAGAAACAGTGGGTGAGCCCAAGCTCTAGCTTAAATAAAGACTCTAGTGAGATTACAGCAGAATTGACTTCTTGGTGGTCTTTTGGGGTTCACAAATGCTTCTAATATGGGCACAACAACAATAATTAATTTTTAATAGAAAAAAATTACCTTGAGTGAGGTAATCCAGACCCAGAAAGGCAAATATGATATGTATTTGCATATATGTAAATATTAGCTGTTAAGTCAGTGATAATCAAGCTACATTAAGGAGAACCAAAGAGGTTAGTGTTTACTTTTGTCTTTTGGTAGCATGTAGAGTGCTCACTGTCCTATACCAAAAATCCTAGCATATA
>NW_022196901.1:17275460-17277043 GCF_008632895.1 Mastomys coucha | reverse complement strand
TATATGCTAGGATTTTTGGTATAGGACAGTGAGCACTCTACATGCTACCAAAAGACAAAAGTAAACACCAATCCAGCTATAAACCCTTGGTCAGATGAAGGGGTTCTGCATGCAAGATATGCTAGAGCAATGGTGGCACAAAACTTGTAGAAGTAATAAATCAAAGTCTGAAGTAACTTAAAGCCCACTCCAGGAGATGAAACTCATTTGCAACACTGCTTGGATAGCAAAGATCCTGAAACTAGATAGTTAGTTCAGAGACCTAAGGTAAAACAAATACTACTGATATTTAAAACAAAACAAAACAAAACAGCAATGAGTCCTGATGACATTTTGGACTTTTCGCTACACCCATATGTCTTTCTTAGTGTTTCCATTGCTGTGAAGTGAACCATGACTATTGCAACTCTTATAAAGGACAACATTTGATTAGGGCTGGCTTATAGTTTCAGAGGTTTAGTCCATTGTCATTATAGAAGGGAATATAAAGGCACACAGGCAGATATGTGTGCTGAAAAAGGAGCTGAGAATTTTAAATCTTGATTCACAGGAGACTGAATTCCACATAGGCCAGAGTTTGAGCATAAGAGACCTAAAATCCCATACCCACAGTGACATACTTCCCCTACCAAGACCACATCTTCTAATAATGACACTCCCTATGGGCTAAGAATTCACACACATGAAACTATGGGGGCCTGTAGAACAGCCAACATGGCTGCTCTGGCAAGGGATCACATCTAAAAACATGACCTAACTGAAATGCAGACATGCCACACACTCTTAATCCCTCTGGCAGGAATATATACCTTAACTCTCTCATGTTGGAGTACAGACATGTCTTTAGTACACACCTTTAATGTCAAGCAATGACATGGAATTGAGGGGCAGAGAAAGATTTGGCAGAGATAGGATATGCCCAACTCTCACAAGAACAGACCAAAATAGAGGTTATTTAAAGAGCAGTGAGGAAGAAAGATTTCAGTTCAGTTCAATTCAGTCGTGTTCTCAGTTCAGTTTGGAGCAGTTCAGCTTGTGGAGTTCAGAGGCAGTCTCTCCAAGCAGAGCAATTCAGTCAGAAGCTGAGAGGAGCCAATTTGAGTCAGTCAGTTTGGAGTCTTTGGAGTTTGAGCCATAACAGCTGAGTTAAACTAGCCAGCCAAAGTAGAGAAAGAACTAGATAGAAAGAGTGACTCTATTCAGAAGTAAGTTTCACACAATGAAACATATTAGGCCTGGGTTAGCAGATGGAAGATGGAAGCTGAAGCCTTCAAGGTCAGGACTTGCAGAAGATTAGATTGTATGGAGGCTAGAAGTTTCTAGGCCTAGGTCTAGGGATAGTTAGAACAGAGAAGGAAACACTCTGGCTCAGCCGAAGCCACATATTTGGACAACTTAGGCACAGCTCTCATCTAATAACGTCATCTGAGGAAACAGGAGCAGCTCTTACATTTATATCCGGCACCCAGCATCATTGGAGAAGAAGAAAGCCCACCAATGTTGCAGAAAACAGAGGACATCTGACAGAAATCCACAGAGTACAGGAGACATCTGACAGAAATGTCACAGAGTACAGGAGACAT
>NW_022196901.1:17265271-17275015 GCF_008632895.1 Mastomys coucha | reverse complement strand
CAGAGTACAGGAGACATCTGACAGAAATGTCACAGAGTACAGGAGACATCTGACAGAAATCCACAGAGGAGAAATTTACTTGGAATTGCCTCCAGAGAAAGTAGCAGTTCAGCTGAACACCTAGACTGGCCAAGGAGACTCCAGAGCTGTAAAAGACTTGAGCCCAGAGCAAGAAACAATGCAGGAGCCTCAGAGACAGTGAATCACAGGAAGCTATCCCCAAAGGCAATCTTAATTGCACAGGCAGACATTTCCTACATTAAAAAAATGGGAAACTACCTTTCAGGTGCCTCAAGACCAAAGGTAGGAATTGAGAAGACTAAAATGTTACTTGAAAAAGCCATTGCAGTCCATGCTGCAACTGTGACCACCAGAGTAAACCCCTTCCTACTTTCAATTGCAATCTTTATATATTTCCTCTCAAAAGAGGTAGAAAAAACTGTAAAACAACAAAAAATAGCTATACAACATGAAAAATTAGCTTTAGTATTACAAAGACTTGAGAGACAACAGATAGAAGAGAAGAACAGGAAGTGCTTAAATGTGAATCTATGGTGCCTAATGAAATTAAGGACCAAGATGGAAAACCCCTTGAATTTACAGTGCTACCTCTTACTGAAACTGAGGAACTGGAACCACCCCACTAGTTTTCACAGTTACTCAGGAACAAATGCCAGAAAGTGATGAACTAGCCTGCAAGCCTTGTTAAAATGCAAGATCTTAAACATTTTAAAGAATCAATAGTAATATATGGAATGCACTCACCCCATGTGAGACAGAAGTTAAATACTTGGGCTATCCAAAACAAGACTGTCCCCCAAGTCTGGGAAGATTTAGTAGCAGCTATATTGGAAGATTGTTCTCAATTATAATAGCTGACATTGTAGAGAGAAGAAGCTACAATTATGGAAAATCATGATAGGCCTGATAATATCGTGAAAGACTAATTGTTAGGTAAAGGCCAATTTGCTAAATTAAGACAGAAGATGCAATTCAATAACTCTATTATTATACAGTGTGCTGTAGTATCTTTAAGAGCCTGGGGTTAGGTTGAAGAATAAGGAAAAAGGTCTATGTTATACACAAAGAGTATGTAAAGACCCAGAGACTTTTAGTGACTTCTTACATAGATTGATATAAACAGGGCAATATCAGATCCAGATGCAAGACAGATATTAATTGAAACTTTAGCATCTAAAAATGCAAATGCAGACTGTAAAAAATGTTCTTAGTCCTTTAACTCTTGATCAGCACCCTTGGATGAATGGATTAGAACTACTGCTGATATTGACCCTAATAAATATACTTCAACTATGGAAGATGAGGTCATTTGAAAAAAAAAAAAAAGATTATAGGCAAGGAGTTCCTAGAGACTTCTCTAGACGACCTTGGCCTTCCAGGATTTGTAGAAGGTGTGGTAAGTGTAGGCAATGGACTAATGAAGCTAGATCAGCAAGAGAAACTCCCTAAGGGGGTTAGCTCACATTCCTAGTAACAAACAACACAAGACAGGCATTTCCTGTCAGCAATCGAATAACTCATCCAAGCACTGGAGATGTAATGCAGGCCACAGAAAGAGTCAGTGCCCTAGACTTAGCCATAATAAGACTCTTACATTATCACCAAAAATTCCATACTATAAAATATGCACTGGAGAACATGGACCCGTTTCCTGAAAGAAAGAAGAAAGCCTAAGGAAGAAGGGGAGACCCTTGGTCCTGTTAAGGCTTGTTTTCCTGGACCTCAGTTATTTTCCTTAGCTGTGGAGGAAAATTTTACAATCCCTTTCCTCTATCATCAGCTTTCTGTTGTCCATGGTTTCCTTTGCTGCCTAAGCATGGCTGTTCTAGAACTTACTCTGTAGACCAGGCTGACTTTGAGCTCAGAGGTCTCCCCTCCCAGATAAGGCACCTTCAGTTCCTTCAGTCCTTCCCCTAACTCCTCCATTGGGATCCTTTTGCTCAGCCCAATGGTTAGCTGCGAGTATCCTCATCTGCATTGGTCAGGATCTGGCAGAGCCTCTCAGGAGACAGCTGTATCAGGCTCCTGTCAGCAAGCACTTCTTGATATCCACAATAGTGTCTGGGTTTGGTGTCTGCATGTGGGATGGATCCCCTGGTGGGACAGTCTCTGGATGGCCTTTCCTTTAGTCTCTGTTCTACTCTTTGTCCCTATATTTCTTTTAGACAGGAACAATTCTGGGTTAAAATTTTGGAGATGGGTGGGTAGACCCATCCCTCAACATGGGGGGGAGGGGCATGCCTAACCTCTGGATATGGTCTCTACAGCTTTTCTCTCCCCTTTGAGGGGTATTTCGGCTAATGTCATCCCTGTGGGGTTCTGGAAGACTCTTGCTTTCCAGGCATCTGGGACTTTCTGGTTGCTAGCCCCAGTTCCCCATACCCACTGATACACACCTCTGTTCAATTTCCTGACCCTCTGTACATCTCCTCCATCTCCTCCCACACCTGATTCTGCCCCTCCTTTTCCCCTCCCCCTCTTCTCTTCCTCCCATGTCCCTCCCACCCTCTACTTCCCTTGATTATTTTGTTCCCCCTTCTAAGTAGGACTGAAGCATCCACTCTTTGCTCTTCCTCTTGAGCTTCATGTGGTCTCTGAGTTGTATCCCTGGTATCCCATGCTCTTTGCCTAATATCCACTTATTAGTGAGAACATACCATGTGTGTTCTTTTGTGACTGAGTTACCTCACTCAGGATGATATTTTGTAGATCCATCCATTTGCCTGCGAACTTCATGAAGTCATTGTTTTTAATAGCTGAGTAGTATTCCATTGTGTAAATGTACCACGTTTTCTGTAACCATTCCTCTGTTGAGGGACATCTGGGTATCTTCCAGGATTTGGTTATTATAAATAAGGCTGCTATGAACATGGTGGAGCATGTATCCTTATTACATGTTGGAGCATCTTCTGGGTATATGCCTAGGAGTGGTATAGTTGGGTCCTCAGGTAGTACTATGGCCAATTTTCTGAGGAACTGTCATATTGATTTGCAGAGTGGTTGTACCACCTTACAATTCCACCAGCAATGGAGTAGTGTTCCTCTTTCTCCCCATGCTCACTAGCATCTGCTGTCATCTCAGTTTTTCATCTTAGCCATTCTGACTGGTGTGAGGTGGAATCTCAGAGTAGCTTTTGGTTGAAAGTTGATTTTATTTGATATTAGAATGCCTTCTCCAGCTTGTTTCCTGGGACCATTTGCTTGGAAAATTGTTTTCCAGCCTTTTAATCTGAGGTAGTGTCTGTCTTTGTCACTGAAGTGTATTTCCTGAAAGCAGCAAAATGCTGGGTCCTGTTTATGTATCCAGTCTGTTAGTCTATACTTTTTATTGGAAAATTAAGTCCTTTAATGTTAAGAAATATTAAGGAATAGTAATTGTTGCTTCCTGTTATTTTTGGGGTTAGAGATGTGATTGTGTTTGTGTGTCTATCTTCTTTTGAGTTTGTTGAAAGATTACTTTCTTGTTTTTTCTAGGGTGCAGTTTCCCTCCTTGTATTGGGGTTTTCCATCTATTATCCTTTGTTGGGCTGGATTTGCAGAAAGATATTGTGTAAATTTGGTTTTGTCATGGAATATCTTAGTTTCTCCACCTATGGTTATTGAGAGTTTTACTGGGTATATAGTAGCCTGGGTTGGCATTTGTGTTCTTTTAGGGTCTGTGTGACATCTGCCCAGGATCTTCTAGCTTTCATAGTCTCTGGTAAGAAGTCTGGTGTAATTCTGATAGGCCTGCCTTTATGTTACTTGATCTTTTTCCCTTACTGTTTTTAATATTCTTACTTTGTTTTGTGCACTTGGTGTTTTAACTACTATGTGATGAGAGAAATTTCTTTTCTGATCCAATCTATTTGGAGTTCTGTAGGCTTCTTGTATGTTTATGTGCATCTCTAGGTTAGGTTAGGGAAATTTTCTTCTACAATTTTGTTGAAGATATTTACTGGCCCTTTAAGTTGGGAATCTTTGCTCTCTTCTAAACCTATTATCCTTAGGTTTGATCTTCTCATTGTGTCCTAGATTTCCTGGATGTTTTGGGTTAGGAACTTTTTGCATTTTGCATTTTCTTTGTTGTGTCAATGTTTTCTATGGTATCTTCTGCCCCTGAGATTCTCTCTTCTATCTCTTGAATTCTGTTGGTCATGCTTGCATCTATGACTCCCGATCTCTTTCCTAAGTTTTTTATGTCCAGGGTTGTCTCCATTTGTGGTTTCTTTATTGCTTCTATTTCCATTTTTTAGATCCTGGATGGTTTTGTTCAATTCCTTTACCTGTTTGGTTGTGTTTTCCTGTTAATTCTTTAAGGGATTTTTTTTTTCCTCTTTAAGGTCTTCTATCTGTTTATCTGTGTTCTCCTGTATTTCTTTAAGGGAGTTATTTATGTCCTTCTTAAAGTCCTCCATCATCATCATGAGATGTGATTTTAAATCAGAGTCTTGCTTTTCTGGTGTCTTGGCATATCTAGGACTTGCTGTGGTGGGAGAACTGGGTTCTGATGATGCCAAGTAGTTTTGGTTTCTGTTGCTTATGTTCTTGCCCTTGCTCTCACCATCTGGTTATCTGTGGTGTTAGCTGGTCTTGTTGTCTCTGACTATGGCTTGTCCCTCCTGTAAGCCGGTGTGTCAGTACTCCTGGGAGACCAATTCTCTCTGGGAGGAATTTGGGTATGGAGGGCTGTGGCACAAGGTCAGCTCCAGAGCACTGATGGAAACTGGAAGAATCCTGTCCCCAGCTGCTCCTTGGTTCCTGTGTCCTGATGGCTCTGGGCATGTTCCTCTTGGGCCAGGAATTTGAGCAGAAGTGGTAGTCTTACCTGTCTGTCCTCTTAGGTGAGTCAGCACTCTTGGGAGACCATCTCTCTCCCAGTGGGATTTGTGTATGGAGAGCTGTGGCAAAGAGTCAGCTCCAGGTACAGATGGAAATCAGAAGGATCCTGTCCTAGGCTGCTCCTCAGTTCCTGTGTCCTGAGGGCTCTGGGTGGGTTCCTCTTGGGCCAGGAATTTGAGCAGATGTGGTGGTCTTATCTGTGCTCTCAGGTGTGTCAGCACTCCTGGGAGACCAACTCTTTTCTGGCGGAATTTGGGTATGGAGAGCTGTGGCACAGGGTCAGTTCCAGGTGCAGATGGAAACCGGAAGGATCCTGTCCCAGGCTGCTCCTCAATTCCTGTGTCCCTCAGAGCCTTACCTGTGCTCACAGGTGTGTCAGTTCTCCTGGGAGACCATATTATTCTCCCTAAACCCAGGATTTAGCTCCATTCCACTTCTTAATGCCTCAAAATATCGCAAGAACAATCTCTAGATGACATACTAAAATTCTTCTCTGAAACTTCTTGAGCCAGGCCACCACAGATCCAAACACTCCCCAGCATCACTGTCTTCCATGTTCCTACTAGGGTGGCCCATTAAGCCCCACCCAAAGTGTTCAACTGCTTTTTCTAATCCAAAGTCCCAGAACCGGCATTCCTCCAAACAAAAGCAAGGTCAGGCCTATGACAGCAACATTCCAGGCTCAGTTAACAATTTCTGTCTTAGTTTATTTTAGGTTTCCATTGCTGTGGAGAGGCACTATGACCACAGCAACTCTTTTAAAGGAAAACAGGGCTGGCTTACAGTTTCAGAGGTTTCACTATCATCATAGAAAGAAGCACGCAGGGAGACATGGTACTGGAGAAGGAGCTGAGAGTTCTGTATCTTGATCCATAAGCAGCAGCAGAAGACTGAATCCACACTGGACAGAGCTTGAGCATAGGAGACCTCAAAGCCCACCCCCAGTGACATGCTTCCTCCAAAAAGGCCACACCTACCTAATAGTGCCACTCCAGATGGGTTAAACATTAATACACATGAGTCTATAAGGCTATACCTATTCAAACCATGCATTAGTGCCTTGCTCAGCTGTCATCAGAGAAGTTTCCTCTTTCCACAGATTGAAATAAATACAGAGACACACAGCCAGATATTAGGCAGAGAATGAAAGTCCTGGAACATTCATCCCCAAAAGTCATGTCTCCATCAAATTCCTCCCCAGGAGCTCAGGAAATCCTAAGGAAGAAAGACTAAGTGCCAGAAGGGACTGAGGGCACCAAGAAAAAGGATCTTCTAAATCAACATAATCAAAGCTCCTCTGAACTCCCAGAGACTGAGGCAGCATTCACAGGGATGCACCATATCTTTTGCATATATAGATTATGGCTTCCAGTTTAGTGTTTTTATGGGATTCCCAAGCATGGGAATGAGTTGGTCTCTGTTTCTTGTGCTTTCTCTTGGGCTCCTGTTTATTTGTATTGTACGATTCCAATGTTTTAGTTTTTGTTTTATCTTATTATATTTTATTTTACACTATTTTATTATTATTACTTAGAAACTTGTTTGTTTTTTAATGACAGAGCAATAGCGAGGGAGAAGTGGATGGAAAGGGAGGTGAGGAGGAACTGGAAAGAGAGGTAAGGGTAAATATGTTATATTTTCAAAATAAATATCAGAATATATTATGTGATTAAAAAATCAATGTTCAATAAAAGAAAAAATAAGATTAAAATAAAAAGATTAAACTCAACATTTTGACCATACATTTTGTCATTAAAAAGTATATTCTCTGGTTAGAAAGAAAGGAAGAAGTAAATGAATGTTGGGATGGTTTGTATATGCTTAGCCCAGGGAGTGAGACTATTAGGAGGTGTGGCCTTTTTGAAGTAGGTATGTCACTGTAGGCATGGGCTCTAGTACCCTAGATCTAGCTGCCTGGAAGTTAATCTTCCACTAGCAGCCTTCAAATGAAGAAGTTGACCTCTCAGCTCATGCCTGCCTGGATGCCACCATATTCCCACCTTGATGATACCGTACTGAATCTCTGACCTGTAAGCCAGCCCCAATTAAATGTTGTCCTTTATAAGACTTGCCTTGGTCATGGTGTCTGTTCACAGCAATAAAACCCTAACTACAACAGATGTGTTCTAGTTTGCTTTCGCTGTTGATGTGATGATACATTGACCAACAGCAGCTTGTGGAGGGAAAGGGTTCACTTGGCTTACAGCTCACAGCCTATCATCTAGGGAAGCCAGGACATAGCCCAGAGTGGGAACCTGGAGGCAGAACTGAAGCAGAGGCAATAAGGGATGCTGCTGTTTTATAGGTATTTGTTTGTTTGTTTGGTGTGTGTTTCTTGTGGTTTTCCTTGTTATTTTTTTCTCTGTCTGTTTGCTTTGTTTTATTCTGGTTTGTTCATTTATTTGTTTGTTTTTGATTGACCTATTTGGTTCCTAAAAAGAGAAAGAAGTTGTGGCATTGGATAGGTAAGGAGATGGGGTGGATCTGGGAGAATGGGGAGGGAAAACTGTGATCAGAACTTATGGCGTAAAATCAAAAGTATTAGAAAGAAAAATCAGGTGTGAGTGCCCACATCTGTAATCATAGAGTTTTGGGGGTAAAGATGGGAAAATCCATAGGCCTGGCCTCTAGCTTAGCTGTAGAACCAGGGAGACTCTGTATCCAGTGAATAAGGCAAAAAAGTAATACTGGAGGACACTTAAAGTCCTTCTCTGGCCTCTGTGTGCACCTAGTCACATACACCCACAAAATATGTGCATATCCACCATGTACACCACACACAGAGACACACAGATACACATATACACACACACATACGCATGCACACGCACACACGCATGTGTGAACACACACACATGTGCACACACACACGCACACTCACAGCACCTTTAGGAGAAGCCAGCTTCCATGCTTGACTGCAAAGACTCCACCACAGTTGCTACGCACAGTCAGTGCTACTATTTGCCTACTGCTTTACGTATCTGGGCTTGGAATAGATGGATATAAAACTTTAGCTTGAGACCATTTCATATTAAAAACCCTACCAGTGATCCTTAATTAATAAGAAATCATTTTGTAAATTACCATCTACATGTGATGGAATGTACTGTGTAATAAGTAGTATTCAAATTTTGGACAATTGTACAACTTTATAGACAGAAGAATCCAAGCATGTGAGTACAAGTGTAGTTAATACATTAAGTGCCAACCATACAGCAGGCTCTGCCAAATGCAGAGGCAGCACCATATGGTATAGATGCTGTTCACATGCCCATTTTGAAAGTGAAGAAATTGTGCTTTTTAACCACAGCCACCCAGCTACTAAAATGGCACGCACATATGCATTTTCTTGTTTCTTCCTTTTTCTCCTCAGCTTCTAAATTTTCTCCAGTGAGAGTTTGTGCCTTTTATATGGAAACATTATATTTTAAGTAAGTTCCTGAGAAATAAAAAGTGCCTTCCCTGTGCTGTCTCTGCTCCCATCTCTCAGCACCAAGAGTACTCCAGAATGTGGTGCTGACAGTGGGGAAGCTCTGAGATCTAAGAGTGTGCAGTATAGACAGATCTGCATCTGGGAGCCAAGGCTCATGACCATCTTGGAGTGACAGAGTATCATTCTTGGGAGACCTAATGGGAGCCAATGACCTCTCCCCAGAACAGAACACACAGGTCAGGGTGTTTCCAGAGCCATTTGTCCACAGAAACTCAAGTATAGAACTGAGCGGCAGCCTCCCAGATAAAACAATCCAATGCTGAAGTGAGAAACAGAGAGGCCTGTGTGTGTGTGTGTGTGTGTGTGTGTGTGTGTGTGCATGAGTGTGTGCATGTGTGTGTAAGTGTATGCATGAAGAGGCCAAAGATCAATGTTAGGAGATCTGCCTCAGTTGTTCTCCGCTGCCTTAGTCCTGGGAACCTGATGGGGCATCAAGGGAATGAAAGGAAAATAGAGGCATAGACACAAATACAGAAAAGCAGAGATCAGAGACTGGGGCCGAAAGCTCAGGGGACTTACTGTCTACAGCATGGGGGTGGGGAGAGGGAAGCATTGGATAGTGGGGAGTTAGATAGTCTTGGTAAGAAGTCTCTGTAAGTTTTTCACTGAACCTGGAGCTCACTCATTGGTGAAGCTGGCAGGCCAGCTAGCTCCAAGAGGCCACTTGTCTCCCCAGAGCTGGGGTTAGAGATGACTTCCACATCCCTGCCCCAGGCTTTCCCTCCAGCTTAGGAGGCCATTTTAAAAGTAGAACTAGAGAGGCACTTTCTCCTTTCTGCTTGCATTATAACTTGATTGTTCCTGATGTTAATCAAACAGATTTCAGGGAAAAGACCACTGATCTGAATCATAGTAAATTAATTAAACCAAGAAATTAATTAAAGCAATTTTTTTTAAAAAAAAAATGCATAAAAAGGTGTCTCTCCATAATGGTGGGGCTTGAGAAATCAGAATTGAACATGGGTAAGGTGAGGTTTTTATAGTTCATGAGTTGGGGGCTTCCAAATGGGGGATTTGGCAGGCAAGCAGGCAGAGTTACAGGAGCAGAACATAAGCATAACAAGTTGGCCACAACTGCAGGGCTCTCTAACAGGTCCAATCACGGCATGGCAAATGTGGCCTAGATGCAGGGCTCTCTAACAGGTCCAATCACGGCATGGCAAATGTGGCCTACATGCAGGGCTCTCTAACAGGTCCAATCACGGCATGGCAAATGTGGCCTAGATGCAGGGCTCTCTAACAGGTCCAATCACAGCATGGCAAATGTGGCCTAGATGCAGGGCTCTCTAACAGGTCCAATCATGGCAAATGTGGCCTAGAGCTTTGACCTTTTTGCCTCTTTCTCTTCCCCACGCTATACCATTAGATTACATTGCTAAAGCTAGTCCCCAAAGTCTAATTCCTTATTC
>NW_022196901.1:17230271-17260271 GCF_008632895.1 Mastomys coucha | reverse complement strand
AACAATGAATTATAATCTAGCCATTCCTTAGAAGATACATCCATGAAAAAATAAATATATATATTTTGGGTTTTTTTTTTGTTGTTGTTGTTTAAGACAGGCTTCTCTTTGTAGCCCTAACTGTCCAGGAACTCGATTAGTTGACCAGCTGGTCAATTCACAGATCCTCCCAAAGGCATGTTCCACCATGCCTAGCTACTCAAGAGGCAGAGGCAGGCAGCTTTCTTAGTTCAAGGCTAGCCTAGTCTACAGAGCATGTTCTAGGACAGCCAAAACCACAACTTTAAAGAAAAACAAAAAAAATTAAAAGAAACTGAAAGAAAGGAAGAAAGCAAGAAAGAAGGAAGGCAGGAAGAAATAAAGAAAGCAGAGAAGAAGGAGAAGAAGAAGAAGAAAAAGAAGAAGAAGAAGAAGAAGAAGAAGAAGAAGAAGAAGAGGAAGAGGAAGAGGAAGAGGAAGAGGAAGAGGAAGAGGAAGAGGAAGAAGAAGAAAAGAAAACAAGAAAAAGAAAACTGTAGGTCAAAGCAAATGTCTGAAACACAGCTTGTATTCTACGTGGAGGCTGCCTCTACTTCTCTCGACCCTGGGGCTCTTCTTGTTTCTTGGGAAGGCTAGAATTCTTTTCAGTATAACAGAATGGCTCAGTCAGCCCCTTGTATCTGTTTCTGCTTTTAGATAATCTCCCTGAAAATACCAGGGTCTTCTCTAAACAAACATGTGCCTGGGTGTTATTTAATTGACCATGGAGCTATGAACATTGTAAAATTCAAGTTTACATATGTTTTCAAACAACATATTTTAAATAAAATTATCTGCAACCAAAAAAGTTCATTCAGTCAGCATTCACTTCACTACTAGTGTCTGTCTACCAACACCTCTGTGCCAAGCTCTGCAGTAGGACAGAAGCTGCAGTCTTCTCTCAAGGGGAGAAAATAAGAGAAAAGCTCCTTAAAATTTGTTCGAGAAAGTTTGAGAAATTTTTATGATAGTGTCCTCGTGGAGTAAAAAATAATCAATGTATTGAGAAGAGGAGTCGTGGGAATCCCCTTTCCATCACATAAAATATACATCATGTATAGATTTTGCTGCTCATCTGGCACACTTAAAAATGTTTCTTGGATGAATGCCTGTCATTCAATCAGAAATGCCACATCATCTCTGTAATGGGTTGCAGTGCAGGAAACCCAAATGTCCTTGAGCAGCCTCTGTTCTAATGGAATAGACCAGACAGGCTGAAACAAACAAGAAAGCTCTAGGTCTGTTCCAGCAAACGTTTTCTGTTCAGAGCTTGACTTTACAACTTTAATATCATGCTTTCTGGTCCATATGGTGTCTCTTACATTTATCATTGCCATTATTACATGACAACATACATGAGTAATACATGAACAAATAAATTGTCTGGGTTCAAAGAGTCAACCTCTATTGATGACCAACACAATGGAATATGTAGGCATCTGTTTCTTGGTTACTACAGGATCTATGCCCTTCCAGAAAGTATGAAGCCATATTCCCAAGAAAACATGTCAAACATGACTGTCCTAGCTAGTTTTATTTCAAAATGGCACAAGCTAGAGTCATCAAAGAGGTAAGGCCTCAGTTGAAAAGACGCCTCCAGAGAATCAGGCTACAGTCAAGCCTGAAAGACATTTTCTTAATGAATTATTGATGGGGGAGGGCCCAGCCCATTGCGGTAGTGCTATCCCTGGACTGGTGGTCCTGAGTTCTTCAAATGCAGGCTGAACAAGCCAGTTGGCATTTCCATAGTCTCTGGATCAGTTCTTGTCTCTAAGTTCCTACCCTGTGTGAGTTTCTGTGGTATCCTGCTGCTCTGCCCCGCGAAAGAAAGCCGTGACAGGCCCAGAACTTAGACCACATGCCTGCAGCGTGAATCACCAGCGGCAGCCCTGGAGATCAAACGCGGACGTTTGTAGCTGGGACATCAAAGGAACTGAAACTATTGAAACCCAGCCTTCCTGCCTAAAATTATGTTTGAAGGGTGTTTTGTAAACAGACTGTAATGCTATTTCCCTGTTCTCACGCCTATGCTAAAAGCCAAGAGGTGTTTTAGTTTCAATTCTGCCTGAGCTATATAAACCTGTTTCTCTCTAGTAAACACACACCTTGATAAAGCTTACTCGGTGTTCTCTCCTTGTCTCTTCCCTCACCCACTTGCTTCCACAGGTAATTAATTATCCCAGTTCGTGAATACCCACAGAGAGAGAGACTGCGGGTCAGTCTCCCTCAAGTTTCTGTCCTGACTTCCTTCAATGATAAACTACAATGTAGAGGTATAAGCCTTTCCTCCCCTTGCCTTTGGTCATGGTGTTTCATCATAGCAACAGTAACCCAAACTAGGACAATGAGTCACTGCATTCCTATGCTAAGATTTCCACAAACCACATACTAATTTTCAAAATAAAAATGACTGTTAAAACTGAAGAGTTCCTTGCAAATGAAGAAAAGAGCAAGCCCAGATTCAGGAAAAGTGCAGTCTGATGGCCTGAGAACAGCCTGATGGAGGAAACCACACTCACCAGTGAATGACAGAACAGGATGGATCATTGCAGTAGGAATTTTAATTTGATTTGAAACTCAAGAGATTCAAGGGATGAATTTGGTGTAGAAAGAGATGAGGCAGGAAGAAGTTGGAGTCTGAAAGGCCAGAGAGAGCTAGATTAGTTAGTGTAAGCATAGCTTGAGGAAAGCAATACTCCAAGGTTGAGGTTTAATCCACAGGGTAATCAAAAGACCCTGATGAATTACAGATGGAAAGTTAAATGTAAGAAAAGATTAGAAGCTGATAAACTTGTCCAGTCTGCCTAGGCTGCCCACAGCAGGCCAGACTGCATTGGGTGACATAATCCCAACCAGTCAATTCACTGATAGTGCAGAAATAAACCAAATGCTACCATCTCTTGATGGGCATCTCATGCCAGCAACCAGGTAGCTAATATCATAATTCTCAATCCGGTGTACACATATAGCAGATGACTTCTCTAATATTGCTAGGTATTGTCTGGTAAAGAGTAATAATCAGAGGCTCTGCTTTTATTTGTTTATTGAGTCTTTGTGAATTTCACATCATGATCCCCAATCCCACTTATCTTCCCATCTCCTCATACCCACCCTCCATCCTTTCCACCTCCTTACAGAGAGGAAAAAAAACTTGTAGAAGCTAAAGCATGCCACAGTGTGTTCCACAGTACACCTTTTTGTCTACACTTCTTTGCTTGCAAATGTTCATTGGCATGACTCGTTGGTCTGGTACAAGGCCTCTGGCTACTACTGCTCTATCAATAATTGAACCTCACTGTAACTCCCCCCAGATATCTTGTTGTTGACCTGTGTGATGGAGATCCTAGGTTGGCTCTGTAGGACAGTCTTCTTCATGTCTTCCAGCAGTTCATCAATGGGGTAGATGTTGGGGTATGCCAACTTAAAGCCCTGGATCTGGGCCTGAGAGGTATCTAAACTGGTCAGTCCACTGGCTCTTTCGCTCTCCCATCCCAAGGGAGCCACCTCACTGGAAAATACTGAAACGATGGCTAGCTCCACCTTGCTGCCCAGGCAAAGTACAGGACTCATTCTTTTGCCAGTGTTGCATCCAGTGAGGGCCATGGGCAGTTCTCCCACTCCCATTCGGGTCAGCTTTCCCACCTGCCACAGATGGAGAGGGATGAGGAGGAGAGGATGGTGTCTCCCACACCACTGCCCAACAGACAAGAGGCAGGGCCAGCTCTCTCACACTCACTGCCTTGGGGTTGGCTTACCTGCAATCTCCACATCCAGGGCCAGCTCTACTGTACTGCCCAGGTGAGGTACAGGACTTGCTTTCCTAAGTAGTGAAGCAGGTGAGGACCAGGGCCAGCCCTCCTATTCTCATACCCCATTGGGGCCAACTCTCCCTGCCCTTCCCCCATGCCCCTGGTGTTAAAGGCAAAGGGGAGAGAAGGGAATATTCCTCTCTCACCAATGATTCCTCCCAGCAGAAGAGGCAGGGCCTGCGCCCACACTCAAGCCCTCAGGGCTGGCTCCCCTGCAACGCCCACATGCAGGGTCAGCTCTCCTGCTGTGCCCAGGTGAGCTGCAGAGCCCACTCTCCTGAGTGCTGCAGCATATGATGGAGAAGAGGCTCTTCTTTCTTAAGCTGGACCCTCCACGATTTGTTGTTTAGGGTTTTAAGAAACTTATTCCATTTTCTCTTCCTAGAACCTCATCCACTGGAGGCTTGGCTGCTCTGGGGATTGATACTGCGTCCAGATGGTGGTGGTTCTTTGTTGCTTTAAATGTCTCTATTTTCTCTCATTGAGATTAATTATAAGTTCTACTTGACCACTTATTTCCACATTTGTTTTACTTTTATTATTCTCTTCAGTTCTCTATCGGCTTCTCCTTAATATCTACCCTATCTTAATGACCTATTTCGTTTCCCATCTGGCTAAATTAGGCCCGGCAAATACTTATGGATCATGAACAGTGTCCCAGACACTTTCTTGGGCTTCTGAGATAAGTCAATAAGTATGAAACTACATCAATTTTCTGTGAGCTTACCAACAAATAGCAAGCATTTGAAATCAATATACAGAGAATTATGAATACTTGACTAGACATTTGTAATGTTGTATATATCATGGTGATAGTAAGAATTTCTATAAGAACATTAACAACAACGATAATAGTTTACATTTCCTTAAGTAAGTCTACAAACTCAAAAGTCAAAGAGCAGCTGGTGGAAATGAATGAAGTCTGAAAGGTATTAAATCCACAGAGGACTGTCACTCAATTGAGAAAAAATTTAAAACACAGTTTTGTCAAAAACACATGTAACTGTGGGCTATGTGACCAAGACCATTAGTTTTATGTTTTTGTTTTTGTAAAAAAATGAACTCATGTGCTTTCAGTTGACCAAATCAAAAAACTGCCTTTGTATACTTTTTTTTATTAGATGTTTTCTTATTTACAATATCTCCTTTCTCAGGTTCCCCTCCAAAATTAATTAATTAATTAATTAAAATAAGAAAAAATAAATAAAATAAAAAAAAACTAAAACAATCCCCTGTTCACTTTCCCCTCCCCCTGCTCACCATCTCACCCCCTCCTGCTTACTGGCCCTGGCATTCCCCTACACTGGGTCATAGAACCTTCATAGGGCCAAGATCCTCTCCTCCCATTGATGACTGACATGGCCATCCTCTGCTATACACATGCTGCTGGAGCCCTGAGTCTCCCCCATGTGTACTCTTTGGTGGGAGTTTTAGTCCCTGGGAGCTCTCTGAGGGTACTAGTTAGTTCATATTGTTGTTCCTCCTAAAGGGCTGCAAACCCTTCAGCTCCTTGGGTCCTTTCTCTAGCTCCTTCATTGGGGACCCTGTACTCAGTTCAATGGATGGCTGTGAGCCTCTACATCTGTATTAGTCAGGTACTGTCAGAGCCTCTCAGGAGACAGCTATATCGGGCTTCTGTCATCCAGCACTTGCTGGCATCCACAATAGTGTCTGAATTTGATGATTGAATATGGGAAGGATTCCCAGGTAAAGCAGTCTCTGAATTGTCCTTCCTTTAGTCTCTGTCCCATAGTTAGCCTCTACAACTCCTTCCATGGGTATTTTGTTCCCCCTTTTAAGAAGGAACTAAGTATCCACACTTTGGTCTTCCTTCTTCTTGAGTTTCTTGTAGTTTGTGGTTTGTACTTTGTGTATTTCAATCTAATATCCACTTATCAGAGAATGCATACCATATGTGTTCTTTTATGATTGGGTTACCTCACTCAGGATGATATTCTCCAGGTCCATCCACTTCCCTAAGAATTTCATAACTTCATTGTTTTTAATAGCTGAGTAGTACTCCATTGTGTAGATGTACCACAATTTCTGTATCCACTCCTCTGTTGAGGGACATCTGGGTTGTTTCCAGTTTCTGGTTATTATAAATAAGGCTGCTATGAACATAGTGGAGCATGTGTCCTTATTACATGTTGGAATATCTTCTGGGTATATGCCCAGGAGTGGTATAGCTGAGTCCTCTGTCCAATTTTCAGAGGAACTGCCAAACTGATTTCCAGAATGGTTGTACCAGCTTGCAATTCCACCAGCAATGAAGGAGTGTTCCTTATCAACTAGTTAACAGGTTCTAGTAGCCTCCTATTCACCTGGGAGGAATTAAAATTATTATTCTAGTAAAATAAACTGAGATGTGCATCAGTAAAGTGACTGCTCTCCAAAAAAGACACCCTGTGATACTTTAGCATATAGAATAATATAATATAATTAATATATTATACATGGATGTCTAAATATGTTAATATAATGTCTATACATTTGTCATATATTATATTTCACATATAGTACACACACATATAGTATGTGGCAATGCACAATATGGGACATGACCTTGCCTATGTAAAATCAGAACTCTGATTTTCCTTTATCACACCATGATGAGATATGGGACAGTGAAATAGCCTCTGAGTGCTGCTCATTCTCAAGGAATTACCTAACACATAGAATTGGCTCAGTGACTAGTGCTTGTCCCTGAATTCTGGTTAACAAAAATCATTCTCATTCAGCAGTCTGTGAGAATAACCCAGGAGATAATAAATGTTATTCTGCATCTAGACTCAAGAATGAAGCATATTTAGGAAGATGTGATGAGAATCTGCTTCTGTAGATGAGATCAGGGACATAGAGCTGGGACATATTCAGTCATCCTTCCTAAATGTTGTTTCTGAAACTGACAGCATAACCTGGGCTCCCAGAGGAAGGGACCAAGTTATATGTGCAGACCTGAAAGGCTACCAGGGGAAGAGAGCATGTTATATGTGCAGACATGAGCAGATCTGCTCACAGAGGGAACTGCTACCTCTACATATCCTTGTAAGTTATCTATGGGAAAACTTAGTTTATCTCTATAAACTCTTATATAACAGCATCACATTTCAGCAGGAGTAGGTGTACAACAAGCATATATTGAACTTGATTCATCTTCTGTGTGATCTGAGAAAAATGTAGCCCCTGCAGAGAGAAACAGTGTGTTCTGGTACTCTACTACCCAAGGAAAGTAATACTAGAGAAAATGTACACAATTGAGAGTAACAGACCTAATGGACATCTACATAGAAGATGACTCAAAGGACCTAGTGAGCGGAAACCAACAGCAAGGGATCCCTGAAGAGGATACAGATTCAAGTCCTAATGGTATGAGGAACAGTGGTGTGAAGAGAGCCACATGTAGGACTGTATATCACAGAAATGTCACGAGTTGAGATCCTGGGGCAGAATCTGAGTTTGTTGTATGGTTTATTAAGAAGAATCCTTGAAATTAGAAACTGTAGAAGGGAAAGGCAGGAAACAGGTCAGGAATGAAAGAGATTGAGGTTGTGGTGAAGGCCTAGTGTCAGCTTTGGCTAACCACACAAGAAATACTGAGGATAGAACAGACTTTCCACATGACCTGGGTTGGGTGACGATGCCATGACCTTTATATTTCTAAATCAATTAATGATTAACTGGGTTGGAAAGAGTCATGACCTTGAGTGATGCTCCTGAGGACAGCTGAGCAAATCCTTGATGGGGCCTAGAGGTCAATACCCTCTGCAAGTAGCATTCCTGGCAAGTAGCTCAACAAACCTTCTCTAAAGAGCAACCTGAGTGGTGTCTCCAGGAACCTAATCCTACAACTGCTACTACCTGGATCTCCTTCTCCATATGTTTCTAAATCACCCCCCTAGCTTTGATTGGCTATAACACATGGGGAAACATAGCAAGACAACCAGTTTGAGGAGTCATACCTTGCTGCTTCTCTGCTATCAAAGTGACCACAATGCTACCACAGCCTCTCCTCACTGTCCATCCTCGTCCCTCATCCTCAGTTTGCAGTTCTGCTGCTCTTGGTATTGTATCACTCTGAGGAGGTTGCTATGGCTTTTATTTCACCATTAAAACCAGGCATGGAAGTACCAAATGATATCAGAGTGGGCCGTCTACATTTCAAATAGATCCTGCATCAATTCTGTAGCATTGCCTTTTTCTAAAATCAGAGTCAACTGCCACTGCCACTGTGGTGGTTCTCTATCATGGACACTCTCAGAGGTGCCCAAACCTCTGAGACAGTCACAGTTTGCAGTAAAACAGGCTTTCTGTTTGTTTGTTTGTTTGTTTTGTAGTGGACATATTTTTCCCTCTAAGAATCAGTATCTCTAAATCTACAAAGATTGCCATTGTGCAGGTGTGACACACCAAATTCCTCACGTGGAAAGTAGTGACAGTCACTCAGGACTGGTGCCGAACACAGTCACTCATCTCCTGCTATTCATTGTCAGGACCATCTGCCCTTCCTTCTGGGAACACAGAAGCCTCTTAAATGCTCCTACGCACTCAATCATTGTAAAATATGGACTCCAAGTTCACATGTCAGCTATCCATTTTATAGGTTACTTTTCTCATGGCTGTTGCAAAACACTGGACAAAAGCAACTTAAGGAAGCATTAGTTTGTTTTAGCTTATGGTTTGAGAAGGTATACAGTCTGGCATGACCAGTAAGAGATGGTAGTGGGGTGATATGAGGTAGCTAGTCAAATTGCACCAGAGAAGACAAAGCATAGACAGGAATAGATGATGTGTTGTGTGACCTCAAGGCCTACTCTCAATGACTCTCCTTTCCCAATGAGGTTTCACGTCTTAGAAGCACCTCAACTTTTTCAAATCAGTGACACTAACCTGTAGACTAGCTGTTCAGTAAGCCTATGCTTTATATTCAAACTGTAACACCCTGAGGTTTGGGGATGACCAGTAGGCTAAGACCCTTTCATCTAAATTATTTCCATCCTTATTCCCTGGTTTTATCTTGCCTTCTCTTTATTCTTTTCTTGAGAACTTACCTTACTTCAATTTTGTGTTCTTAATTGATCAGTATGATTGACACCCTTTCTTCTCTATATATTTTCCATGAGTGAACCAATTTGCCACCAATGACTCTCAACTCAAAAATGACTATATTCTTGAATTTCAGACTCATAAATGTTTCCATGTTAGAAAATAGGCTAATGTATATATTACATTAGAATATGTATATATTGTACATACATAGTATATACATATTATATATACATATGTGTGTATATATATAATGCACACACATATATATAGTAGAATAATAACTCTTGGAAAATCTGCAAGATAGAGCAACTCAAGCACAATTCATTTATTCAGTGAATGCTCATTGAGTTCTACTACCTAGATCAAGTGGAAAAATTCTAAAAGAAAAGAGACCAGCACACAAGCAGTGAAGTTGAAGCCACAAGAAGGGATGCTATTCACAAAGTCCAGAAGATGAGATAAGGCAAGTAAGCCTGATCACAAGATTCATTGAACAGACAAGCAGCTCATGGCTCCTGACCCTGATAGGCTGAAGAGCCTTTCCTTTTGATTTTTTTTCTCAGTATCTCAGTCTCTCAACCTAGAAGTCACCAAGCCTCGCCATTATGACCTTCACTCTTGCCATCCAATTGGTGAGTCTTGCTCTACCAGTTATATGGGCAGAAACCACAGCACTGCTGTCTGTTTACTATGCAGCAGCTTTTACCCACAGTAAACTCGCCTCTTTCCTGTCCAGAGCTAGATCAAAGAACTGTAGGAATCTGGTATGAGCCAGCCATGAGACAAACACACTAATGTGAAAAGTCTTGAGGCTGTGCCAAAATGATGCTTGCAACTGATTACTACTCTGCAGTTTCCTGCCAAATGGGAAATCTTAATTGGAATGGCAGTGACTCAAAATGTCAGGGGTCAGGAGGACCTTCAATTGTTGAGACAGGTTGAAGAAACTGTGCTAGAAACCAAAGATACATGAGTGCAAGCTGTAATCTCAAGGTCTTGACTACCCATGGAAATGAGAAACAGATTTGAAAATACTGAACTGGATGTGGTATTGCTACACATCTGCAGTCTCTAGTCAGTCCCTCTTCAAACCTGATACATAAGAGGTTCTTACTTAACAGTCTCCACACTGTCACTGGAACATAGGTTTGTTCTAATCTATACCTCAAAATCCTGCAGTATTCTCCACTACCTTTAGAAGCTCAGTAGTTGATAACCTGAAGACTTTGGCAGAAGGTGAGAGATACAAAGAAAGTCTATGAATAGCATTGATCTTGTGTGGGTGGTCTGATCTATGTGTGTTTACTGAGGCTTAGCATCATGGCCAAGGTACCTGGTTTCCATCCATCTTTCCCTTCTCCTCTTTGATTCCTCTCTAATCCTTCAACCCATTCTAAGCAAACTCAACTTCTTGCTACTCTCAAATACTTGTGTCTTTATGCAAGCCCTACGTGTTTCTGGAACACCTCTATCTGCTGGCCTGTCAGCTAGGAATTGGGCTTCTTCAGCACCCAGATATATTTCTGTGTATGACCTTACACACACACATTTGCAAATGTCTTTCCTGACTAAATTTGGGGCTTCTTAATAAAAGAGACCATTGAATTTTCCTTCTTCTACCCCAGTATCTCAGGGTCTGTCTGAGGAATGAAAGAGCATCTCCCTCATGTTTGCAGATGGAAAAACCTTGAAATTATATTTAGCTATCTATAGATGTAATTTCCCAGCTTCTGAGTGGAGAAGGTCAATCAACAAAGGTAGAACATATCCAAAGGTGCTTCATGCCAAAGGCTTGCAAATACAAATTATAATTATGAACTACACCATTTTCACTTTTTTTTGCAAGTAATTAACATTTCTGTTTGGACCAGAGATGCTAAACTTAATCAACATACTAGGTCGCAACAATTTAAATGCTAGCTATTTCTGTTTTTGAAAATCACAACCACAATTACACATTGACCTTCAAGCAGCTCTGCAGGGACCTCCTGGCGGTAACGCAATCACCTGATAAAGTCGAGTGCTCTTGTCACCATTGACTCAAGTACAGAATGAAAGCAGACGCTGTTACACCATATATTAACGAGAATGGAAAACTTCACACATGGGCAGATACCTTTCGTCAACAGAAATTTTGACAATTGGGTTTCCTTTTTAAACTTAACTTCTAAAATTATTCTTATGTGCAAACTACGATATGATTGTTGGTATTTAAATATCACATCTATTTGTGGCTGATGAATAAAGCTGTTCTGAGCAAAACTTTATTTTTATCTAATATTCACAGAGTTCTCACATCTTACTTATACAGACTTCATATCCCAAATATACGACATAAAGGAAAGGAGAGATGTGAAGAGAAGAAGAAACCATCACTCCAGGCTTTGTATCAAACTTCAGCTACTATGGACTTTTTAAATATTTTGTAAGTTTTAAGCATATGATTGTATTAAAAGTTAAAGGTGTTTTCTCTTAAGCTCCTGTGATTTGTATGGTAAAAATAAGAGGTTTTTCTAGATTTTGAAATAAAACAAAACTATGTACACAATACACCAGATAACTGACCATGTTTGTTTGTGTATAGGTTGTGTATTCAAGCATCAGGAATTTGAACCTGATGCCTGAAAGCAGCTTTATTCAACCACTTCTATTTGATCTTTGTAATATTCTGTAATTACATAACTCCGAACAGCATCTTGGCTCACAGGTGTCTACTTTCTTGGATGAGTATCTCTGGTTTATTTTTCAAATTGGGAGGGGCAGAATTTTTTTAACCTCCTATGTTTTTTTTAATATAAAACAGTTTAGACAACGCAATGGCTAATATTAATTATCAACTAGATATGAGAATTATCTAAGTGACAGGCTGCTGGGTACACCAATGGAAGGCCTTTGGCCATGGCTGTGCTAGATCATCTTCATTAAGTTAGTTGAAGTGGGAAGACCAATCCAAATAGTGGCAGATACGCTTTCCTGAGCTTAATTTCTCAGTTGCATGAAAAGAAGTGCCAGCATTCCCCACTCTCTGCTTCCTAACTGTAGATGTAATACACCTAGATTCCCCAGCCTCCTTGAGGGAGTTTAATAGGCTAAGACTTCTCTGTCATGATAGACTTTCCTGGGAATTGTGAGCCAAAATAAACTGTCTCTGCCTGCAGCTGATTTTGTCGCAATATTTTGTCACAGCATCAGGAAAAGCAGCTGAGATAGCAAGGTGCCCTGCTTCAGCCATTTCGTGACATTTACACAAGTGAAGATAGATTCCAACTGCATTATGAATCTAAAGGAAAATTTTAACATGTAAAGGGGTCCCAGACCATAGCACAACTGACTCCATGATGGAAGTACCGTTCAGGCTGTAACAGGCATGTAGACAGCACCACCTGTCAAAACTAAAACAAAGGCCTAATCCATCAAAGTTCATGGTTCCGGGAAAGTCTCAAAATGTACTAAACTTGCTTTTTAGCTTCTGTAGTTCTGCTTCTCAATAACTACTCTTGTTAACTAAAGTATGTCAACCCAGAACATGTTTTTTGTGCTCAAAAGCTCACCCTGGGAAAGGTTAAACCAAGGTCCAAGCAGTGCTCTCTGGTGGATAACCACAGCAATCCCACTAACTTTATGGCACAATTCAGGACCCATTCCTTTTGGGTTTGCTGAAGCAAAAGAAACATCTACAGTCTTCAACTCCCCCACCTCTGGCTGTTCTGACTTTATAGCCTTTCCTAATTGACAGCTACCGAGGCAGCTCTATTTGTGGTGCTCTGAGTGAGCCATGGTTTGTATTTCTCTAACTATGGTGCTCTCCTGACAATGACAGTCACTGCCTACAATTAGTCATCCTAGTGTCTTGGGAATCTGAAGAAAAAAAAGAGTCAAGGCTGACAAGCAACTCTAACGTTTCAAAAAATAGTTATTTCCTTCGATGTAAAATAACTCCTGCTCCCCTACCCTGCTCTGCCTACTTGGCTGTCCCCATGCATCTGCCTCTTCTCCCAAAAGCTCTTTCCTAACTCTTCACCAATAGAGACCACACACTCTTCTCACCTCTGTGGCCACTACCTCAGAGCCCCAGGACACAGAAGAGATGAGTCTCCATTCTTGATGGCAGTGTGCTTGTCTCTCCAATATCCCATGACTCTTTGCAGTTCTCACTAAGGGAAGAAGAGAAAGAAGCATAATGAAAATATATTGAAACGCCCATCTCCCAGAAAGGATGTCAAGTCTGCCTGTCATGGTAGTGTTCTTGTAAAAAGAAAAAAAAAGGAATAGGCTAATAAATTATCCTGAAGCATATTACAGAGGGAAATAGACACAAATCCATTGGGGTAATGAGGCTTATCTCTGTGGGTTTTCTTAAATTAATGACAGAAACATGTGATTTTTCATACAGAGTGACAACTTGGGCAGGAGAAAATTACTTAAGAAAGATCACCAAGGCTGAGTATTTTCACTTGTCTCACATCTCTAATTTACATTTATGGTCTGACACAGGAAATGTGATACTTCTGGATCCTATAAATCTCAGTAACAACACAGAACAAATACAGTCACCCAGTTTCTCTGTACTTTCCACCTTTGCTTCTACATTGTTGTCTTTAAACACCCTTACTACTTGAATAAACCTTTGTAATTATGCAGACCACCCTACATGTTAGCTACACTGAGAAATTTTAACTCATTTATTGGTATTGCTTTTCTAGACACCTACTTGAAATAGTCATAGCATATACCCTCAGTATATACCCGCAGTACATACCCTCAGCACATACCCTCAGCATATACCCTTGTGCATACCCTCAGCAATACCCTCAGCACATACTCTCAGCACATACTCTCAGTATATACCCTCAGTGCATACCCTCAGTGCATACCCTCAGCACATACCCTCACTCATCCTTATCACCATCTACACTGCACCATTTGTCTTAACCAGTCAACAAAAACAGAGTTTATATTGTATATGTGTCACTGTATCAATTGCTAAGAATTCAGTCAAACTGTGTGATCTCCAGAAATACAGAACACTGCGTGTTATTAAATATAGAAACTCAATAGAAATTACATAGTTCAGACTTATCTAGCTTGGTGATTGGTCAGAACCTTCTAAGGTGCTTGGGTCTGGAAAAATGGCTCAGTAGTTCCAGTACTGACTTCTCTTCCAGAGGAACCATGTTCATTTCCCAACACCTACTTGACAATTGACAGCCATCTGCAACTCCAGGTCTGGCAGATCCAAGACCCTTTCCTAGTCTCTAAGAGCAAAAGGTACACATGCAATACAAAATACCCATATGTATAAAGTAAAAAAAAATAATTACAAGTGCCTGCTTTGTCTACACTGACACTGTGTTTGATTCAGAAAATGCTAGCCTTGAACTTGGCCTCTCTCCTTTTCCATCTTCATTTTGGAATTAACTGGGAACTGTGAGAATAATCAAAGTTGGTTAGCTACCAACCCGAGCCACTTCCCTTACTGTAGATAAGAAATAAACTGAGGGTGATAGTGATTTTCCAATCATACATCCAGTGTTAGGCACTGTGAGGACCAAATCCAAAGTTTCCAATTCTTCCTTCTATGTTTTTTTATATTGTCTAGGACTCTTGGTTGCAAAGGGGAAAAGATCCAAAGGAAACCATTCAAAGTTCAAGAAGAAAAAGAGAGAGGAAGGGAGAGAGAGAGAGAGAGAGAGAGAGAGAGACAGAGACAGAGAGAGAGAGAGAGAGAGAGAGAGAGAGAGAGAGAGAGAGAGAGAGAGAACTAGACTTTCCAAATGGAGTAGAAAAGTTCCAAATAATGCTTAGAATCTGGGATTTCTTACCAAGTCTCTCCAGTATATCCATGGGTAGCCTTAAACTTACCCTAAAACTCATGTGTCATCTATCATCTAAGCCACTATGTTGGAGGGCTGATCTTAATCCTCTAGAGCACAATGCACACAAAATCTCCAAGGAGGACTCTGGCTGGAATGACTGGTGTCTCATGTGGCTTCCTCAGGTGATGATTATGGTCCAAGGAATTATGCTCATAATGGAGTTCTATTCCCCGAAATAAAGTATGACAAAAAATTAGATATACACAATGAACAGATGTCTACTTAATATTTATCCCACTCTGCAATATAATCCATGACCTTTATATTAGTAATGGTTGTCCAGAGAAACAAAGCTGATAATGTGTGCAGGAGTAATGTGTGCACACACATCTGTGTAAGGGAATGGGGAGTATTAGAGTGGCTAGTGTGGAAGAGGCTATGTAGCCTAATAGTATCCATCTTCATGCTAGAGGATCTGAAAACCTGGGAGCTCCTTAGTCCTAAAACTTGGTGTCCCAACAATGCCAACATAAGGCAACCAGTGAAGTTATTAGTCTTTGGTTCCCAGGAGAAAGCTGAAGAGGCTGGAGTATGATGTTGGCAAAGGAAAGCATTGGCAACAACAACAAGGATAGGCGGACTCACCAACAAAAATTAATCAAGTAGCACTGCTCTCTTCTCAGGCCTCTCTGTATCTCTTTAGAGCACCCACTCAGACACACTTATTTCTCAGGGATCTTCTCCATTCTGTTAACCTTTTCTGAAAATATTCTTATACAACAACCCAGAGACATGCACCCCAGTTGGATACTGACCCCGTCAAGTTGACAGTCAATATTAAACATTCCAGCCTTCAAAAGTTCATTTATTGCCTATGTCATTTTAAAAGGTTTTATTCTATGACACTCAACTTCTGTGAAACAGGAGTTTCCCAAAATCGTATTCTGTTTTACAATACATGGTGACATGCTTCTCTCTATAATGTCCTATTTCGTTTTGTAAAAAAAATTAAAAATATGCAGCTCTCACACATTAAAGTATTTTCAATACTTTAATATTGTAACTGGTGGGGAATAATGTAAAGCTGATTTGGCTGGTCTGATTTTCAATTTATCAAAAATTCAATGAGTTAAACAAAGAAAATATCTAATACAAATTAAAAAAAAGAAAAAATTTCAATGAGTCCTGTATTATGCATTGTACACACTATAAGGGAATTGACTGTCTCTGGTCTCTGGGTGTATAAATAAGAAAGGAGGCATTGGGTAGGATACATCCCAGAATGCTAATCAGAGAGCAAAACACAAAGCAAGAGTGAACAGACAGTAATCTCAGCAGCAGCCAAGAAACAGCAGCCGTTAGAAAAAAGCCAGAAGCAGAAAATAATGACATTAGCAAGATGCTGGAAGTGATGTCAGCCAAGTGCCTGGCAGCACGTGAAAGGAGGTCAAGGGCCCATTCTACAGCTTGTCCTGGAAACCTGCAAGGGACCTCTCTCAAGAGGAAGGGAGTACTGGGGTGGGAGGATACACCCAAGATAATGCTTCCACTCCTTTCTCTGTTTGCTTCATGAGAATGGGCATTATGTGGTAAACACTAGTGTAGAACAGTGTCTGCAGGCAGACAGTCTCCAGGTACTAAATGGTGACGAGAAATCTGAAGCTGGCCAACTCTGTGGTGAAGTTTTACAGACCAGAGTGACACTGTTGCATAAGAAACATAGTGTTTGCTTATGTTATATGTTATGGTAGATATTTTAAAATCATACTTGTAGTCTATTTGTATCTACCCTGTTCAGGAGAGTATTGAAAGGAGGGAACTTAAAAACTTTCTTGTATGTGCATTCTCAAGCTGTGGGGCTAATCCTTAAGTTCCGTGCTCTGAAACAGCTTTGAGGACCACTCTGTCAGCATCCCCATCCTTGGTTCTCTTGGGTTCTTGTGTACATCCTCTTGGACCATCACTTGGAATGTTAGCTCTAGTCTTCTCTATGAGAATTAAACTGTCTCAGACATAAATGTGGTCCCACTCAATTTCTTCAATCATCTCTTTTTCTCAGCTATTACTTCTTTTTCTTATATATTAACAGTGTGGTCTGTTACACTAAGCAGCTACAAGACCTTGACTTTTATTCCAAATCCCGAAATATTGCTTTCTACTAATAAGCTGCAGGCTAGATCACGGTGATTGAATACTCATTTCTCCTACCCCTTGCCTCTCTCTTCAATGTCTCTGTTTCCCTTTCAGTTCCCAGAGCCTGAATAGTCTAGCCAACAGACATGTATTGTTTCCTTGGCTAGTAGGTTCATTTGCTCCATAGAGAGTCCAGGATGCCCAGCCACATGCTACCTCCCCTCACAAGGTTTTGCCCTAAGCTTCCATATTAACAAACCTCCAGAGTGATTATGCTTCACCTCTGCTTGGATGCTTTATTAGAAATAGTGATTTAAGTTTATCTGGAACAACTATCCTGTGTGTCAGCCAGAAAGACAAAAGTATGGCTCCACAATCATCTTTCTAAAATCTTTATAGTTAAATCTTTTGAAATTCATAATTCTGATGATTGTATAAAGAAATATAGTACACAGACCATACATGATTTAATACTTCCAGCAACTCTGGGACATAACATAATAACAAAATACACTGCTCTTTCTTCCAGCAAGATAGAAATTTAGTTACATGGGCAAAAGTCAAACAAAGAACAGAATGGCTTCAAGGCAGATTAACTGTTTCTTCCAAATTACATAAAGTTTCAGTTCTCAGAGCTTACTCTGTAATTTTTAAGCTACAAGCCTGTATTAAAGACTGAAGGTACTAATGAACTGCTGACCAGTGCCAGTTGCAGTGGTTGGTGGTTTACCTAAGTTTGGCCAAATGTCTGCAGAGGGCCTTGCATGGCTAGTACTGTAATAGATGTAATAGATGTAATGGGCATCTTCATCCACCTGCAGTGCTTAGAAGTCAGAGAAACCTAATTACCTATTCCTGTGTCATCTGTCAGTGGCTTACTTATGATGTTGAATCTGGCTGGTTTATGCAACATTTCTTTGAATTTAATGCAAACTATTTTCTGAGATGTTAACTTAGAACATTATTTAGAGATTTCTCCAATCTAGTTCCAAGAAGGCTGCATGTATAGATAACCCACAATGCATATATTTTTTTTCTAAAAGCTTGACTTGGAATAAATGAAAAGAGATAGTTTTGGTGACTGAGCAGTGAGGAGGATTTCCCTGCAAAGCCAGGAGAAAAATTGGAAATCAACAGGCTCTGCAATAGAGACTTAAGGTTGGATTATGGGTGGTAACAGAAGCTGAAAGGGAGTCTTTTGGCCTTGTTGCCTAGCTTCAGCAGAGATTCACATGTTCAAAGAATGAGACAAAGTGGATGAAGAGATGCCTTAACAGTTAAAGGCATTTGCTGCTTTTTCAGAAGACCCAGACTCAGTTTCTAGCACCAGTCTAGGGCTCACAACCATCATCCACTTCAGTTCCAAGGGACTCTACAGGCACTTCACACATATGGTGCACAGATGCACAAGCAAGCAAACACTCATACACATAAGCACACATAAATAAATATTTTAAAAGCTAAAGGAAACAAACAAAAAGGAATGAGAAGAGTCTTGCTAATGTCCAACATGACAATGTGCTGTCATAACCTGGGTGGACTAAAGAAAATGGGGGCCCTATACTTATATTTCAAGTTTCCCCATGTAATTCAAGGGGTGAGGAAAATGAGACACTTAGAATGACTAGGATGAAATGATATAGTATTTGGAGGTAAAATTATATGAAATAAGATTAAAAGTCAACCGAGGCAATGATCTGTACATTTGGTGTGTGGTTCATACTTGTTATTAGTTTATCAAACTCTGTCTCTTGCCTTTAAAAATATTTTGTCTGCTTATTTACAGACATATTACCCCCCTGCTTTCAAAATCTACAAGTGACTTACATTTTTACCTATTATATTTTCCACTTCCTTTTATTTCTTCCATTATGCTATTCTCTCTTCTTTGTGAAGAACAATCTTTCTCACAATGCAATGACATGACTAGATAATAGGACAAAACTAGATGAACATTTGAAAGCTGGAATTGACTTTGTATAATATGAAACAGTAAACCAAACAAAGCAGTAAAGCACCTTGTGTATGCGTCTACTCGAGGCCACTGACTACTGGTTCCTCTCCCAAGTGGGGCTCTGGCTTGGCCTGGAGTGTGGCTTCAGGAACTCAGTATGTGAGGGGAAATTGGTAGGTATCTACTTGTTGATGTTGGGTTGACAGCAAATGACAGTGGGAGATGTGAAAAGAGAGTGATGTTTCTTTAATAAATCCACAGCTGAAAAGATACTCCATGCCCAATGTTACTAGGTAATGTTGTAGCTTTTTATGGCAAAGACAGATGAAGTGTTGAGCCTTAGTAGTTATATGTTAAAACTGTCTGAAGGCAGAGCATTCCCAAGACATCACAGACACTTGTAGCCTATGAAGATGCCATCGCCAGATTCTCCAGCTCTCATTCCACATCCCTAATGGGCCACAGATGTTTACCCAGGAACTGCTGTTAACAAGAAGCAATGCATAATCTGTAGTCTTCTCCCAAGGGAAAAAAAATGTCCCTATTTATACTAGGACTTCTCAACCTACTTTCTCATCCTCTAAAGCAAGCTTTCTTCAAATGATCCTCAGGATTATGTAGGTGTAGCTTTCAAGTGATTTCAACTGGAGCAAATCATCCCCAATGTTCCACATGTTTTTATGTTTATATATTCATTTTCAGATGAGCTAATGGTTTCTTAACATTCTTCCTAATTTTCTATGAAATACACTGCTGAAAACCTATTACCATTGTCACTTTTGCAACAACATCTTTTCAAATTATATTTTTATACTGCTACTGTTGTGTGAAAATATTCCTGACCTTCACCCTTTGTGCTTTCGATCTTGGGAAGTATCTTTGGGCATTCCTTTAAAGGTAATGAGGTTGTTTTGCTTGCTTGCTTGCTTGCTTGTCTGCTTTCTTGCCAGTGTACCTTCCTCTGCGACACCCACAGACTTTTTATTGTCTATCATTGTTGATATCTGTAAATCGCCTTCACAGAGTTCCCCTGCTGGATTGCCTTAGGGTCTCCAGAGTAACATTAGCATCCACACAATCTCCATCCTTTGATGGATTACTCTTCACTTTCTCACCCCTGACTTCACTTCTTCCTTGCATGTTCTTGTTTGTTGAGCAAGCTCTGTCTCTTGAGTACTCATTTGTAAAATGTCATGTGAGTTTGTCACTGGGAAACTAGGAAGCAATAAATACATCTGTATGGTCTTCTGTATATGTTAATCATGTGATTAACCACTGATCATGATGTCCATGTATCTTCATGAACTGACTTGTGAACCATGCACTGTATGCACTTGCTCACAGTTAACTTTACCTGGAAACTGAAACTGGAGCCAAATTGTTAGAAAACTTGCTTTTAAATAAAGTGTACAACTAGTACTTGTGTAGATTATAACTGTCCAAAGTGAAGGCTGGTTACTGAATTGTAGTATTGCTGATATATATAAAAATCCAGAGCGGAAATGAAAATGTACATCATAACTTAATTAGTTAGTAAAAAATATACGAAGATTTTTCTCAATAATTATCCTGAATTTATAATTCATATAAATAGAATAAAAATAAAAATGAAAAACTTTTATTAAAATTATGTATTAGTGAAAGACATAAAACAAAATATGAAGAAATGGAGACAGCAAGGCCCAATGCTCTACAGGGATTAATTCTCCCACTATCTACAGAGGCCATGTAACTCCATGTAAAGAAACTAGGAAATTCTGGGCTTTTTATTTTTAAATTTTATAATGAAGTAACCACTTTAATTATTAATCTAAACCCATGATTCAAGTCATGAAGCAAAATATCAACAGAAATTACTATTTAAAAATTAATCTCTTACAACAAAAATAAAAGATCTATTTCCCAAAACCACAAAAAGATACAGACTGAATCCTAAACATCTTTGTTTTAATATGTAACAGAAAAAGACTAATATTTGTTAATAATATACAAGGAACACTCTCCTTCATCAACTGTAACATGAATTAATTTTAAAATAATTATGCTAAGTTACAAAGGCCAGATCATAAGCTACTATGCATTGGGTATCCTAACCCAAGCAGTACTGGAGAGCTCACCTGAGAAGTGCAGCCACAGGAGAGCCTGCAGGTTGACCAACTCAGCTACCACCCAGCCTCAGATCTAAGACTGTGACTTGGCCTGCCTCAAAATCTACACCATCACTGTTAGAGCACGTGAAAGGGAAAAGGTCCTGCTGATGCAAAGCTGCAGGGTCTCCATGACTCAGAGTAACAACAGGATAACTGGGAAGAAGCCAGGTGAGGATCCAACATTGATGATGTCCAAGAAGCCCAAGACCTTGAATCAGACCAACATTCCCAAGTGAAGATGTGTGGACAGAGAGGTACACTATGGAACACACTGTGACACACTACAGCTTCCATGACAAGATTGTCTGTGTTTTGTTCTGTTTATTTGTGTTTTTTTATTTTCTTTTGAGGGAGGAGGTTGCAAGGGCAGAGGGTAGATACAGTGGGACCGGGACATGAGTGGGGTAGGGTTGCATGTTGTGAAACTCACAAGGAATCAATAATATATATACATATATATATATACATGTATATAAATTAAAGATACTATTTTTATAAATAACCCAGGCCCATTTATATTAAACAAGTACAAGTCTATTTATATATAATTCTAGGAAATGCAACCTAATTTTTAATCACAGCAACATATCAGTGGTGAACTTGACCTGGAACAGAGGATATCAGACTGCAATAAAGAAGAGTCATAATAAATTGTCATGAGGCGTCAGTTAGAGTCATTATAGAGACTGTGGTAGCAAGCTCAGCCGTGTAGCTATTTCTTAGGGGGAAGGGATACCTTAGCATGGGCCCGCCAAGGCCCCCTCTTCCCTCATACCTGACTATACCTCCATAGAACATATCCCCCTTCTCTTTATCTTTTTATAAACACAGCAGTAATAAACTAATCAAGGTCTTTTTTTTAATCAAAGGTAATTCTTTTTCTGTCATTTTTGGAAGAAGTGCTTCTGGTTATCCAGTCTGACCGGGCATTTTCTCTGTGTACTTTGAAAGATCTTTTCTTCTGATAGTCATTGCTTAGGGAGCGATCTACTAATAGCCTTATTTGTGGCTTCGATTGGACATCTGACTTTTTCTCTTACTGCTTTAATGATCTTTATGTTCATATTTGGCAGTGTGATAATGTACAAAATAGTGAATTCAACATATGGCCTGGTTAAGGAATAAGCAATAAGCGGTACTGAGTCAAGAGACCTAGTGTTCTGAGGCCACATGGGGCAAAATGTGTTGGAGTGAAGAGACTTCTCTCTCTTCTTAGGGCAAGCTTGAGAATTTTCTCAGTGAACAAGGACAGCTGAGCATTCAGGAAATGCTAATTCACATGTCGGCTATTTACAGAAGTTTCTGAGATGCTTAATGCTTTGGATGCTCTTTGAAAGGAAGTCATAGTAGCTCCAGGCCCACCTGGAACCCATGAGAAAGACAGACTCCCAATTGTCACGGCTAATTCAGTTACTGGGCTGCATCTCCACACGGTAATCTTTCTTGTCACATATCTGACTTAGAAAGCAAGGAAGCAGTCTTTTTGCGTTTAGGCTTTTCTCCTGTTTCCAGGGGCAGGCTTCTGCTGCCTTTTCTTGGAATAAGAAACTCTTCCTGGATCCAGAAATTGTTATTTTGATACCAAGAGCGACATCTAGAGATGGAGACGTTCAGCTGCCAGGGTACCTCCCCTACGCTATCCCTTGGGCTGAAATCTCCTTTCCCAGGTGACAGGATGTTTCTGACTGCTTCACAATTCAGACTTCATTTCATGCAGACAGCTCTCCATACAAAAAAGCCATTATCTAGGAACCGCAGTGACTGTCACAGTTTTAAAAGACTCCAAGCTACATCTGCTGAGGAGAGTCAGTATTACCTCAAGGAAGAAGGCATCAGCATCTTAGGGATGCAGGAGTAGGCAACCAAGCCCCCATCCTTGTCCTTCTCTAGTCTAAACAGGCTGGAGCAAGGTGGGCTCCTTGGGCTGCCTGCTGGCACTAGTTTGCAAAACAGTACTGCAGCTGAGTGGGTTACTGTCATCTTCCTGGATAAGGACGCACGGCAGTTCCTTGAAGGCCAGGGCAACATGCCCTCATCCTAGAGGGGACAGAATTCCTCAGTCTATTCAACCTCCTTTGTGAAGGTCTTTCTCATGGCTTTCTCCTCCTCACTGCCCTTCCACAGGTTGCAGATTTTCTAAAAACTAGCCTTCGCCTTTCTCACCTATTTTTCCAGCCCAGCAACACTTCCTCACACACCTCTCTCATTCTTTCTGTGCTTGCTTTCTCCTTGCTACAGCTGTGGCCACCTAGAAATGTCCAAGGAATTCTGCCCAGGTCCAGAAATTCAACAGTTCCTCTCCTTTATTGGGGGATTTTACTTCTTGACAAGATGCTGCAGATGGTATATAGCCTCACGCTGAAATCTCTAGCTTGAGAACTAGGAGGGTGTGCCTGCCCATCCACGCTGGCCAGTCTAACGATTTAAACAATGTGATTTATGCAATGGCAGGCTCTGTAATTGGTTAACAGTAATCTATTGAGTCATTGTCAGATGGTTTTAATTTTTACAAATCTTTATTCTTCTATGGTATGTGGACGCTGGGAATTGGATTTGGGTCATGAGGCTTCTGCAGCAAACACTTTCCCCAGTGGGGTCTTCTTTACAGAGTACCTGGAACCAGCCAGGTAGCATTACTGACTTGTGACAGTCACAGCATTCCACACTCCCTGGTTCAAAGCAGAAGTCCTGGGTTCACCTAAGTGTCATATTGGTTCCCAGAGTAACCTTCTAACTTCCCTGTGTGTCCACTCCCCTTGAGTGAGTTAGCCTATGAGAATTTAACAACCACCTAAATGTTAATGACTCAAATCTGAGTGTTTAATTTAAATGGCTTTCCCTAAGCTCTAGAACCATTTAGCCAAGGCAGCATTACCATTTGGATGCTTTCCAGGCCCCTACAATTCTGCTGGAAATTGAACTCTTCCATCTCTGTCCTCTCTGAAGTGTTTTCTTGGCATCCCATCATTCAGTGATAGTCACCACTCCTCTCAGAAACTTGAACATCATTCTTGTCTCCTCCTTAAATGAACCTTTCAATTCAGCCTTCTAAATGGCTTTCTACTATGTGTTTTTTGTCTTCATTTCAAATCTCTTCTTGGTGTTGGGTTGACTGGCAGAGAATGGAGCCCTCAGAAACCTCCACCTCTTTGGCTGTTGTCATGTAAGAATTTACCTTCTTATGAGGCCAGCAGAAGGGTTCTTCAGATAAAGGCACTTACTGCCAAGCCTGACAACCCCCGCTCCCATGCCAGAAACCACATGGTGGAAGAGAGCAATTCCTATAAGCTGTCCTCTGACTAAGTGTATTCTCCAAAAGCTTGTGTATACACACACAGACACACAGACACACACACACACAGGCACACACTAAATAAGCAAATATAATTTAATTTTTTAAAAAAATAATTTTACTTATATCTGACAGAAAGAAGACTTAAGCAGATGTCTAAGATCAAAATACTAAAATAGCTGCATTCTTCTGTTCTCAAGAAATATTGATAAATGAACTTCAAATAGAAGAACTTAGAGATGTTCTTCAGAATCTTTTTAACTTGCTTAGTCATGAGACTTATTGGAGACTTCTGTCTTTTATTTCTGATTTTAAAAGGGGTGAGAGGAAGCACCAGTTAGTGTCCCAAATAAGAAGTGAACAAAGTATTCAGTCGTTCTGTCAAGCTCACATGTAAAAGGTGTGAAAAGAGGGACATGACTTACACAGTCACCATCCTGCTCCCCAAAGAAGGAAGAGCTAGGTGGAGTCCACACAAGTGGATTGTACATGGAGATGTTTTCATCAATTGTCATAGCAGGAGAGGCATTTGTTATTAGTGGACATGTTACAGCTTTGAGCGGAAAGGTTTCTCAGCAGACCAGAGCTAAGGAATAGCACAAAGTCACATGGCTCACACACACACACACACACACACACACAAAAAAAAACAATAACAACAACAACAAAACCAACTCACAGAAAAGACACAAGAGGGTGGCTGCCTTTGCTGAGTAACAGCATCAGGGAACTGAGTGGGAGACAGGCTTATACAGCATTTCCTTGGGGCGAGGTTTTCTAGAGTAGAGACTGGTAAGATTGCAAGCCAAGCCCAGAATTGCTGGGATTTTGAGCTCTGGGATTGGTGGGATTTCAGGCTAAGGGATTGGTGAGGTTTGGTCGGTTTTCAAACCCAGAAGTGGGCTCACCCCTTGTAGCCTACATTTCCTCCATTTTTGTTTATTATTAATAAACAACCAGGGGGTGAGAAATGGAGCAGCATTATCATTAGAGTATTTCCTGCTGATTGGGGGCATTGAAGTCTTTGGGGTGAATTTGACCTTCACCCCAACTTGCTTCTTGGTCATGATGTTTGTGCAGGAATAGAAACCCTGACTAAGACAGGCATGGTCAGAATAGTTTGTGAGTGTTCAATCAGACCCATGCCCAATGACCTTGCTGACCGCTTTTGAAGGAGGGAGCTGGAGGTTCTTGGGCTTTGTGAGGCCAGGGAGCCTGAGAAGTTGCATCAGGTATTTTTTGTTTTGGGGCTTTCTCATCTCTCCCATGGTATACCTTAAAGGCCACCAATAAGACTTCTGACTGTGGAGTCTGGGATTCCTTCTCTATATGTTTAAGTTTGGCCCAGGGAAACTATGAGAGAAGTAGGACATAAGAAGTTGTTTTCCATCTGGGTGGTCTCAGGATCCAAAGTAGTATATTGTAAGAGGGCCTTTGTAAGGTGGTTTAGGAATTGAGATGGATTTTCTTGGTTGTTTTGGATGACCTCTTGGATTTTTTTTTTCCCATAAATTACTGCTTTAATGGTGGCCTTGTAGAGACTGGCCAGGAAGCCAGTTACAACTGGCCAAGTTACAAATTTTTCCTTAGCAAGGGTGCCTCCTAGGGCATAGTAATCCCATTCAGGGTCCCAGTCAGGGACTGCCTCAGTCCCAGCTGGTTGGACAGCGTTAGTTTGAAGGATTTCATCTGCCTGGTCCCAGACTTACCCTAACTCCTCAGAGAGAAGGTCGTTGGTATGAATCATATAAACATCATGGAAGGTGAGGTTGTAAGATTCGGTAATATACTGAAAGTCTACTAAAGATGAATGGTTTAGCAGTATAGGACCTCAATCTCTTCTATTTGAGAAAGTTTGATGAATGACAAGAGGGCATGTACCTTTACCAAGCCATCCACTCCAGCAACTCCCACAAAGGGACAACCATGGTCAGCTTAGGTCAGGTAGAGGAGGGAAAAGGGATCCCACATAGAGCAGGACTAGCAGGAAGACTAATTGCTGCTGCTGGACCAGAAGTAGGTGTTGGGGTTGGTTGGCATGGTCTGTCACCAAGGAAGGAGAAGTGGAAACCAGAGAGGTTGGAGAAGGAGAGGGCAGCTGTAGGTTGAGTTCAATGAAGAGGAGGCTCATTAGCTAGAGTAAATGTAATTGGGGAATGAACTTGCTTAGGCTTCATGGTGAGGAGCTGAGCTGGGGAAGAGAAAGATCAGAGGAAAGTCTTGGAACAGAGGTAAGAGAGGCTTGGAGGTAGGAAATCTCTTTCCATTTCTCAGATCGCTTGCAGTACTTGTAAAGGGCCCAAATAATATTGGGACCTAGGGTGCTGTTAGGTGGCCATTCGGATTGGTTATCTAAGGGGTACCGAGGCTAAATTTGATTGCAAAGGCCAATAAGTTCAGGGCCCTTTAGGTGGAGTGTCAGGCAAAGAAGCTGAAGGTTTTCTAAAAGACATCTGGAAGGGGAATGATCGGACTTGGAAGACACCATTCCAATGGATAGGTCACCGCAACCTGCAGTCCTGGGCAACCGCAGGACTCAGGGAGGATAGAGGAAGACACACACCATTCAGTGGATCACTACTTCACTCAATGGGGGTCAGTCTAAGGAAAGTCCAAGAGGAGACTTAGTGCCTAGCCCCAGGGTGTAGCTGTCCAGCCGCCATGGACAAACTGAATGTACCTGAAACGGGGGTTGGAAATGAAAAAGGATGGGTGTGAGAGAAGGATGAAGCCAAGACAAAGTTTCTGATCAAGGCTCAAAGTTTAATACTCAGCACTGTATTTGTGTAGGGAGAGCCTACAGACCCATCCTTTGTTTCAGCTGGAGTATATTACAAAGCAAGCTCAGCGGGCAGTCTGCTCCTGTGGGAAACTGCAGGTGCAGCAAGGGGAAGACCCCATCTGAGTTGTTAAGGTCCAACTGTGGCAAACACTTAAAGGTCTATTTACCCTGATGAAGGCTGTGGGTAGGGCACACCAGGGCTTTCATAGAGGCCAGAGAGAGAGGACAAAATTCAAACTGTGTGTAGGCATCTCATCCACAGGAAAGAGTCAGGAATGGGGTGGTTGTAAAAACCATGAGGGCTTTAGAGGAGCTGCGGGGGTTATAGGTAGCTCCAAAGGGAAGGCAGGAGAAGGCCGGAGTGACCCCCGAATTACTAATATTAGCACTCCCTGGTTAAAAACCTTACCTAAGAAACTCCAGTGCTGTGTATATTTGTCCCTGCAGAAAGCTTCCCATTTTTCCCTCCCACCCAAGCCAAGCGCAATATGCAGCTAGCACAGAGCTCCCTCCCCACTCCGTCTCTCCCCAGCAGCTCCAAGAGAACTTAGACTAGTGTTAGAATGGCACTACTAGAAGCTCCCCTTAATGAAAACACCTCGTAGTACCCAGTGCTAATGAGAGATATCCTCCCATTCTCAGTGTCGCCAGGACCAGGACCGGCTGGCACTCTCTGATAAACTGAATTCTCCAGGTGCCTGTCTTTGAGATCTCAGAGAAATAACAAACCCAGAGAGGATTAGCGCTCCCTCCCCTTAAATCATAGAAAAAGGTAATCAGAGGTCACAGACAGTTATGGCCAGCCATAAAATTAGTTCCCGATAACCACAAAACAAATACCCATTAATCCCCCACCAGTTTCAGTTCCACCCTAACAAATGGTTATAGCGTTTCACTCCCCTCACTCTGAAGCATGCTAAGAATTCCCAATTTTGTATATAAACTCATGTTTTTTTCGGGCTGGGGTCACATGCGATCACTTGCTCTTAGTGAGTGTAAAGTGTGGAACTCACTCTGTAGACCAGGCTGGCCTCAGACTCAGAAATCCACCTGCCTCTGCCTCCCAAGTGCTGGGATCAAAGGTGTGCGCCACCACCACCTGGCTTAATATTAAATGATTTTAAAAGAGGTTAATATTAAAAATTGAGCTTGCTGTTGCAATGCAAAAGATAACTAAGTTTCTTTTTCAATGTTATTAATTTCACTTAAATGTTGAAGTTTTATAAATTTATAAATAGATCACTTTGGCTGTTCATTTGTTGCATTCCTTTCTTTTTTGAGATTAAATTTTTTAAAACAGTATCATTGGAATACATTTAAGATGAACTGAAAAATATTTCACTATTCAGTGGGATATTAGTACTTCTCAGAAAATATGACATATGGAAATCGTGGTCCTACAACACTCAAAACTAAATATTGACAATTTGTTCAACAAAAACAAATGTTTTATGGGACTATATTGAATGAATATCCAAAATAATAATAATATAGGGAACACTATATTTTAAGCCAAATGTAAAGTGAAGAGGAAAGTAATTACACAAAATGGATATTTCACACATGTATTAAACACTTGCTGTTTACTGGGGTTTAAAAGGAGTTGCCCTCAATAAGCATTTCTCCATCTTCAGTCTGTCTTCCCATCTGACTGGGGGTTTCATGAGAACAGTTACAATGTCTCTCTTGGCTACAAAGCATTCTGGTACAATATATGCTGTTCCTCAGTAAATGCTACATTAATAAGTGAGGGAACATGGAAACAAATCAGGATGTTTTGATATAGTTGGAGACCCAAAACCCAAGCAGAACTCAAGGTCAAAATTTTCGATGTGATGTGAATATAAACAATCGTTACAGTACTTGAAAATTTGTTTTGTTTTTTTGATTGGTATTTTGTTTTTGTTTTTGTTTTTGTTTTGAGTTAGTTGGAGAAGTTTCATGGCATTGGAGCTTGGACTGAAAAGAAATGCAAATTTCCTCGGTTTGTTTTTCTAGAGTTCAGCTTCTTAAACTATAGGTCATGACCCATATGGAGCCACATAAGCAAGTGCCAACTGTAGGTTTTCAGAATGTGCAATGGCCAAAACTTAATTAAAAATTAAACTTGAAATGAAGCCGAGACATCTCTTGCAGCACTTACAGATTTTGAATGGTTCAACTCGAATGCAGGCTTCGTTCTCAACCCACACGATGATCATCTGCGCATAGCAGAGCATGCAGTCACACTATACAACACCATCAACACTGCCTCCACTCAGAGTTAACATGTTTTATTTTATGTACTGCAGTGTTTTAATGTGCATACAAAATTGTCTGCTCTTATAGAAACATAACAGTTTAACTACTGAAAATAACACATATATTTTTCTGCTATTCCTTGAAATGCAAGTATCAAATTAGCATAACTTTGGTTTTTAAAATTACTGTGTGAGCTGGTAATTTTATTTTTACATAAAAAGGTATAAAATACATTTTTGTTTAGGACAAGAACAGAATATCCAACAATGTTCCTAGACACATGTCTTTTTTTTTTTTTAAAGATTTATTTATTATTATATGTAAGTACACTGTTGCTGTCTTCAGACACACCAGAGGAGGGCGTCAGATTTCATTATGGGTGGTTGTGAGCCACCATGTGGTTGCTGGGATTTGAACTTGGGACCTTTGGAAGAGCAGTCAGTGCTCTTACCTGCTGAGCCATCTCTCCAGCCCTTTTTTTGGTTTTTCAAGACAGGGTTTCTCTGTGGAGCCCTGGCTGTCCTGGAACTCATTCTGTAGACTAGGCTGGCCTAGAACTCAGAAATCCGCCTGCCTCTGCCTCCCAAGTGCTGCGATTAAAGGTGTGTGCCACCACCGCCCGCCTAGACGCATGTCTTAGTCAGGGTTTCTATCGCTGGACAAAACATCATGACCAAGAAGCAAGTTAGGGAGGAAAGGGTTTATTCAGCTTACACTTTCACATTGCTGTTCATCACCAAAGGAAGTCAGGACTGG
>NW_022196901.1:17221674-17230042 GCF_008632895.1 Mastomys coucha | reverse complement strand
CTTGCTTTCTTATAGAACCCAAGACTTCCAGCCCAGGGATGGCACCACCCACAAGGGGCCCTACTCCCCTTGATCACTAATTGAGAAAATGTCCCACAGCTGAATCTCATGGAGGCACTTCCCCAACTGAAGCTATTTTCTCTGTAATAACTCCAGCCTGTGTCAAGTTGACACACAAAACCAGCCAGTATAATACACTTCTGCCATTTTGGGAAGTGACAGTCTCAGCATTGACAACCTGTAAGATCAAAATCTTGACCACTTTTTAACTCTGGGAAATGTTGAGTATCAAATGTTTTGTCAAGACTTAAGTGTTTACATCAAAACTAAGCAGCAAATCCACTACACCTGGGTCCAGGTTTACTTTTGTCTTTAAAAAGTGGTAAGATTCTATGTACACCAAAGGGTTGTTTTAAATACATTTCTTTATCAGTATCATTAAATGTTTAATTAGTGCATCTATTCTATATATTGATCTACATACAAAAAGGACATAAAAAATTGTGAGAATAAAGGGGTCGTGAGTGGAAAAAATTTAAGGACTTCTTAATCAATGATCAAAGATATTTCTAACCTGAAGTGGAAATTTCTGGTTTCTTAACAACTCAGTTGTGTCATGTGATGTTTCCCAGAAGCTGTCTTGTAAGGGGGCTCCTGCTATTTTGCTGAAAACAGACACTTCAGACGACATGTGATGTTTAGAAAGAATATAAATAGAACCCCACAAACAGTGAGAGGATGCTCTTGCACTGCCACGCCTTACTCTTGGCTAGCCTTACTGCTTCACTGGTCTTCACTGGTCTTCACTGGTCTTCACTGGTCTTTACTTTGTAGAGAGAAACGTGCCAAAGAACTTCTCATGGTATTCTGGCTGATTCTGGCCACTTCCACTGATTTGTGACAATTCAGTGGAGCCTTGCTGTTTGTTCTGGATCATGCTGCCACTACCGATTCATCTTTGGTGTTTGCTATTGAATTGAATTGCTGATATCCTGACAATGAAGAGTGGAATCACCCCAAAGAAGTACCATTGAACAGGTCTGCTCAAGGGCTGGAAGAGAGGGTGAAGCATTTAAGAATTGTAAGTAAAGTAGGTTTTGAAAAAAAAAGTCTAAGCCTACACCAACCAAGGGTAGAAGGATGCATAAAGGGGAACATGAAACTGAAAGAGTTAAATTTAAAACTTGTGCTGGCTAATGAGAAAATTGCAGGTTTGAGAAAAACACAGTGGACCAAGGTCGAATATGTCCAAATAAGCCTGGGCAAAAATAAGCAAGCTTTTAAGACATTCTGAGAACAAACAGGCCAAAAAGATATAGAAGAAGGTCAAGATGCTCTGTTGACTCAGATTAACACCAACTTTAGGAATTTTCCACTCTGTTCTGCACGTAATAGTTAATATTTGAACTAGCCAATCATGTATGGCCACACTGATTTCTTTGTTCACCCAGACCTTTTCCCTATATAAACCCCTAATTTTTGAGCCTCATGGTTGGCTCCACTATCTCCTGTGTGAGATAGGTGTGGTGCAGAACTGGAGCGCCCTGAAATTAAAAACTACCTCTTGTAATTACATCAAGACGGTCTCTCATGATTCCTTGGGTGCACGTCCTCCCGAGATTTGAGTTGGGGTCTCCCCCAGGGGTCTTTCAAAACAAAAGAAGACATATGAACTTATATTTAAAAGCAGAAACCTGGAAAGACCATTTCCCCCCACCTAACAACTAAAGCTGGATAAATGTTCTATTTCTTCTTTAAGCCATCGAATAGCTAAGAAGTGGTTTAAAAATATACAGGCTCACAGAAGGAGAGTTGTCCTGAGGCACTCTCTTACCTGTGGCAGAAAAGATGAAGAAGAAACCTACATATGCTGTACGGACAAGTTAGAGCATCCAGTTTAAAGTTGGTAGAAGTCAGCAGTGGCTACCGTGAAGGCAAAGCAAGCAGCTTATCTCCCTGACCTTCACTGGATCCTCACAAGAAAAATCGAGATGGAGGAAGAGAGAACCTCTACCACAGCAGGTCTGGAAGAAAAAGAATGACCAGTCACCTTACGGGAAGTTAGCTCAGTTGGCAAAGTTCTTGCCTTGAAATCATCTGCAACTCTAGTTCCAGGAGATCCAATACCCTCTCCTAATCTCCAAGAGTGCAAGGCATCCGCATGGTACACACACATACATGCAACTTCTACACTGGATAAAACAAAATAAATAATATAAATAAATAATAATGTGGTTACTTGCACTGTTAATCCCAGTGTTGGGGAGGGGACAACAGGGACTCAATAGCTAGCCAATAATTATTAACCTTCAGGCCAACACAGGCCAAAAAGAGATACATACTCTCAAAGAAGAAAGATGGCTTTCCTGAGGACAACACCTGAGACTGTGCTTTGGTCTCAACAGGAGCACATATGCATCTGTACATATGCACACACATGTATCCTAACCCATCCATGCTTGTGCACATCTTAAACACACACACACACACACACACACACACACCATCAAAATTGAAAGCCTTGTTAGAACCCCTGTCCTCTATAGAAAACAGCCATGCGCCCTTATCAGAAAGTCAAAAAACCTTGTCTCTAGTTCTTCACTCCTCATTGGAAACCTAAGGAACACTAGGGCAATTTTGAAGATGAAAGTAGTTTAACTTAATCTTGATTATATGATTGAATTTCTCACATTAATAACCCTCATGCACAAATACCATTTACTCCAATCAGACTGCTCATAACATGATGGATAGTGTTCAATAAAAAATGCACAAAACAGCCACATCTTTCAAATTTTTGTTTGTTTGTTTGTTTGATTGATGTGGTCTTGCTAACTCAGGCTGGCTTTGAACTCATAATCCTCCTGACTTACTTTCCTGAGTTCTGGAATTCCAATTATGTACCAGCATACCCACATAAGAGATTCTTTTGCAAAGTAGGATGAAACAAACCACTAAAAGACAGGAAAGCAACAAGATTACTGGGATAAATAAGGTGTGTGAGACCTCAGATGTAGAATTTAAATAACTGATTAAGAGACATGGTGGCTCACACCTTTAATTCTAGCACTTGGGAGGCAGAGGCAGATTGATCTCTGTGAATCCAAGTCTAGTCTGGTTTACATAGCCAGGTCCAAGCCAATCAGGACTACATGGTAAAGCTATGTTTCAAACAAACAAACAAAAACCAAAAGAAACAAAAGCTCTGATTAATAAGCTAAAGAATTTGTAAAATAATATAAAGATAAACAACAGATGGGAAATTTTAAGGGAAATAGACTGTGGGAAAAAAATGAAATAGACGTTAAAAAACACTCCATCTGTATTGTAATTCGGATATAAAATGTCGACAAAGGTTCCTGTGTTTTGAGTTGGTTTCCAGATGATGTACCTGTTTGAGAAGCTGTTTAGGAAGCAGGGGTCACCTGGAGGAAGCAGATCACTGAGGGGGTTAGCCCTGTGTCAAGTCACTCTGTGAGCCCTGCTTCCTGGTGTGCTCAGATACAAGCCTCACATTTCTGCCTCCATGGCTTCTGCTGCCATGCTTCCCCCACCATTTTAGAATGCACCCACAAACCCTGAGCCCAAACAAATAAGCCTGAATTGTGCTTCCTGTCAGGCGTGTGGTAACAGAAGGAGAATAATAACATGCACAGACACAGTGGCAGCTAGTGAACACATTTGAGGGCTTCAGCAGCTTATTTGATAAACTGAAGGAAACATAGCAGTGAATCCTTGACTATAGACCAACAGAAATGACCAGACTTGAAAAGTCATAGACTAGTGAGTGTGTTTGATGGGTTAAAGCACCAAAGGGAACAAACTCAACAGAAGTAACTGAAATTTCAGAAGAGAAGAGAATGAAAACAGAAGTATTTGAAGAGAGAATGACTAAGGATTTCTTTTAAAAGATCGAAACATATCAAATTAAAGATCCCATAATCTCTGAGAAGCATTAACAGCAACAAAAACAAAATTAAAAGTTATAGTCATCACATCCAAAAGAACATTTTGAAGGTAGCTTAAAAATATATACATTAGGTAGAAAAATAACTATTAGTTTCTGTCCCAAACCATTCAACCAGAAATCAGTAAAATGATAATTTTAAATGCTGGGGAAACAAAAGTCTTCCCAAAATTCTAAGCTCAGCTAAAATACCTGTTAGAACTGAAAGAGAAAGTGGGTTTCTTCTCAAACAAAAGTACTTGGGAGGCAAAGGCAGGCAGATTTCTGAGTTTGAGGCCAGCCTGGTCTACAGAGTGAATTCCAGGACAGCCAGGGCTATACAGAGAAACCCTGTCTCAAAACAAAAACAAAAACAAAAACAAAACAAAAAACAAAACAAACAAACAAACAAAAAAAGAGATGAACCAACGAAGCACAAAGTCGGATTGCCCAAGGAACTAGCTGCAGAAATAGTTACATAGCAGCTAATATAAATGCATTTAATGTTTTTATTGTAGTCATTCCAAGATATTTAACTACTAAAATGTATGATGTTCAATATGTAAGACAAATCGTGAGGTAGCAATAAAATTTAATTATATTTTAGAGAGTAAAAATTCTGGCTATCGTGCTGGAGAGATGGCTCAGTGGTTAAGAGTACTGGTTGCTCTTCCAGAGGAACTGAGTTCAATTCCCAGCATCCACATGGTGGCTCACAACCCTCTGTAATGAGATCTGATGCCCTCTTCTGGCATTGGGGTATACATTCAGATAGAGCACTCATACATAAAATAAATAAATAAATCTTTTATAAAAAAATTCTGGCTACCAGAAGGATTACCAACATTGAAATGGGCAAATGGGACTCCTGGCTAAGTAGATATCTTAATTTTCCTCATTTCCCACTACTTATAACACTTATTTAAAGCAAAAATGGTAGCATGTGTTTTCATTATATATTAAAAAAACAAAATATACTACAAGAAAAGTACGAAATTTGAAAGTGAATCCTATATTCTTGCAGTATTCTTCAAGCAGTAAGTGTGCACAGGGATTAACTAAGCATCTAATTCCAGGGGATTAGGAAATTGCCAGGGAAAGGCCAAAACTACTTTTAAAATGGATACAAACAGTAGGCAAAGGACCAGAGAGAGGGCTGTCTGTTAAGCACTTGCTATGCAGTTAAATTTAATGCCCTAAGTTTAGATCTCCAGACTGCAAATTCATAATACCTCTTCCTCGTGGAACACTTTTCCAGGCTACAGCACCTCGTATTTCAGGGCCGCCCGTGGGAAACACCCATAGTATTTATCTATGTAACTGTGTATATTCAAAGGACAGAAATGTGTCTGCCTGCTGCCCTGCAATGTACTGTATCTAACTGGTTAAATGTGTCACCACAAGAAATTAATCCCACTGACCTTCCATCATGTCTGTGGTTAAATGTGTCACCACAAGAAATTAATCCCACTGACCTTCCATCATGTCTGTTAAATGTGTCACCACAAGAAATTAATCCCACTGACCTTCTATCATGTCTGGTCTGTTCCCTCCCATAGCTGTTAGGGATGCCTGGTCGTGTGGCACTTCATCCAACTGATAAAAGGACAAATGTTTGTGGATAAGGAGATGCTCGGTCATAGGTCCTGGGCCAGGGAGTAGATGGCTAACACAATATGAACTCGATAGTATTTTTTTGTTGACTTTTTGCCTCAAATAGCTTTGTTTGGGGCATTTTTATGTCTGTTTTTTGTTTGTTTGTGTATTTTGGTTTTCAAGTTTAGATTTTTGTGGATTTGTATGTTTTTTCATTTTTTTTTTTTAAGATAAAGAAAGGGCATGATGTTGGTGAGTGGGTAAGTGGGTAAGGGGGAAGGACCTGGGAGGAATTGGGAGAGGGGAAAGCATGGTCAAAATATATTGTATGAAACAACTTTTTCTTTTCATTAAAAAATGTTTAGGACAGCCTAGCCTAATGTTAATTGTAGAAGGTTTTGGAGGTGGAGCTGGACAGGTTCAAGTAGAGTTTGAAGGCCAGCAGCTCAGAATACAAGCTTCTGATGGTCCTTGAAAGCAAGATGCCATTCATTTGATAATGACTAAATTTGGATACAAATAGTAAATATCAAAAAAAAAAAAAAAAGAGAGTAACTGTAGGTGAGCAAGCAGTTATATATCAGAGACAGCAAACAAGAAATATTAACCTGCTCTGAAGCCACCTAAGCTGCCCTCAGCAGCCTGCTCTCCCAAGGGAACCTCCATTCTCCACCCATCTCTCACCCACCTTCATCAGACCTGTGGATCCTAAACCACACAGTAAACTTCCCTTCCCCCACTTTTCTTGCCTGCTTGCTGAGACCTCTGGAGCAGGCCGAGCTGCCCTGAGCAGCCTGCTAGCACAGGAGGACATCCACTCTCATGCCACCCCTCTGTCCACCTTTATGGGATCTACAGATCCTGAACTATGCGATATGGAATGATGCAACCCAAGGATACCAATCAGAGGCCTGGCAAATCAGCACCATCAAGGTTAACCTCCCTCCCAATATCTATTACAACAGGAACATCCAGGGACCAAAGCCATCCAAATGGCTAAAGGCCCTCAAAAAAAAAAAAAATCAACAAAAGCTAGGACAATATGACACTTTCAGAGCACACACACCCTCCTACAGCAAGTCCTGGATACCCTAACACAACTCAAGCACAAGGAAATGACCTTAAATCCAATCTTATAAAGATGATATTGGTCTTTAAAGAGGAAATGAATAAATCCCTTAAAGAAGTACAAGAAAATACAATCAAACAGGTAGAGGTCTTCAAAGTGGAAACAAATGAATCCTTTAAAGACATAAAGGAAAATTCAATTAAACAGGTGAAGTATATCCTTCATAAAACTGTGCAAGACGTGAAAGTGAAAATAGAAGCAATAAAGAGGAAATCCTAGAGATGGAACATCATGACCTACTGGACCAACTTTGCCAAGACGGGGGGGGGGGATTGCGGGGGGACCCCAACCAGCCGGTGCCCCAGGACAAGTTCATCCACATGCGCCCCAACCAGTTCGAGGAGATCCCGTGCTCCAGCTGCACCTGCACACCAAGCAGAAGCCTCACAAGCAGGACCTCTACCACGCCACCAAGGTGGCGTATGACTGGAGCTGGTCCTGCACGTGCACTGCTGGGAGACGCTCTGCAGTATCTCCTCCTACCACCCCAACCCCATGGACCCGACTACCCCACTGCCCTGCCTCCACCACAGTCAGGGTTCGATACTGCCCGGGTGACTGATCTGGTTTGGGCTACACTAAACAGGTTTGAGCCAGGTTGGAACCAGAGGAACTCATGGCCAAGGAAAAGCCATGGAGTCATTCCTGGTACTTGGGTGCAGCTTGGGTTCAGCTGCAGGTCAAGTTCTTAGACTTTTTCTTTTAAGATTGTGTCTGGCCCCAATATGGAGTATACTTAGCCTCTCAATACGATTGTATACATAAGCAACCCTAAAGAACTCCTACAGCTTATCAACAACTTCAGCAATGTGGCTGGATAAAAAATTAACTCAAAGAAATCCATAGACCTCTTTTATACAAATGATAAAATGTCTGAGAAAGAAATGAGGGAAACAACACCCTGAAGAAAGAAACTGAAGAAGATATCAGTAGATAGAAAGTCCCTGGAACATGCTCAAGGATAGGCAGGACTAAAATAGTGAAAATGACCATCCTACCAAAGGCAGTCTACAGATTCCAACACAATTTTTTATATACCTTCAACAAGCAATTCTCAACTTCATAAGGAAAAATAAAAAAACACAGGATAGCCAAAACAATCCTGAACAATAAAAGAACTTCAGGAGGAATCACTGTTAGCATCAGGGCCTCCAAAGCCCATGACGTCGCATGGGTGGGCCTCACAGACCTGTTGCCAGGGCAACAGCTCCATATTCCCAGAATCCATTGGGCTCACCTCCCACCTTTACCTGCCACCACATCAGAACCCACACACTCACACACACACACACAGAGACACACACACACACACACACAGACACACACACACACACTACGCGCACTACTGCTCTCTCTCTCCCTCTCAATTAAACCTTTTACTCGTGGAACTGTTTGGGCCTAGTGTGTGGTATGTCCTGATGCGACCCGCTGTTCTAACACATCAATCACCATCCCTGACCTCTGAAAGACCCCTGTGGGAAGAGACCCCCACTCAAATCTCGGGAGGACATGCACCCAAGGAATCACGAGAGACCGTCCTGATGTAATTACAAGAGGTGGTTTTAATTTCGGGGCGCTCCGGGCCGGCACCACACCTATCTCACACAGGAGATAGTGGAGCCGACCCCAAGGCTCGAAAGTTAGGGGTTTATATAGGAAAAGGGTCTAGGGGAACAAAGGAATCGGTATGGTTACAC
>NW_022196901.1:17177124-17221615 GCF_008632895.1 Mastomys coucha | reverse complement strand
CAAATATTAACTATTACGTACAGAACAGAGTGGAAAATTTCTAAGGTTGGTGTTAATCTGAGTCAACAAAGCATTTGACCTTAAACCATATCTGCCCAGACACGTAGTTTATGTCTTTTTGACCTGCTAGTTCTCGGGATGTCTAACAGACTGCTTATTTTTGCCCAGGCTTATTTGGACATGTTCAACTTTGGTCCACTGTATTTTTCTTCAAACCTGCAATTTTCTCATTAGCCAGCACAAGTCTCAAATTTAACTCTTTCAACCTCAAGCTGTAATAAAGAACAATAGTGATACAAAAAACCCTGTATGATATTGATATAAAAACAGACACACTGATCAATGTAACTGACTGAGTCAAAGAAACAAACTCACATACCTATGAACACTTAATCTTTGACAAAGAAGCCAAAATTATACAGTGTAAAAAATAAAGCACCTTCAATAAATGGTACTGGTCTAACTGGCAGTCAGTATTTTAAAAAATGAAAATAGATCCATATTTATCACCTTGCACGAAGCTCAAGTCCAAGTGGATCAAGGACCTCAACATAAAACCAGATACACTGAGTCTAATAGAAGAGAAAGTGGGAAAGCACCATGAACATATTGGCATAGAGAAAATTTCCTCAACAGAACACCAATGGCTCAGGTTCTAGGATCAAATATTGATAAATGGGACCTCATGAAACTGAAAAGCTTCTGTAAAGCAAAGGATACTGTCAATAGGACAGCAGCCTACAGATTGAGAAAGGACCACTCCTCCACTGCAGGTAGCAATGCAAACTTGTACAACCACTTTGGAAACCAAAGTGTATGTAGCAATTAGATTTCCATCACAGGCAGTTGTGTTGTTCAATAATACATAGCAGGCCTCTTTCTAACATGGCTGTGTTTTTTTCCTTGTCTTTTTGCACTGGTTATGAAATCTATGTGTAGCAGACACTACATACATAATACTCTATTGACCTTATTTTCTATATAAGGAAGTTTAAACAAATGGTTCAAAGATCCTCCCAACATCTCAAAATTCATACATAGTTGAGTCAATGTCCCCAGACCAATTTTTTTTTTCAGGACCCAAAGCCCTCTCTTTGAACATGGACTTTTTTTTGTTTTGTTTTGTTTTTGTTTTTTGTTTTTTGAAGACAAGGTTTCTGTGTAGCCCAGGCTGTCCTGGAACTCACTCTGTAGACCCAGGCTGGCCTCCGACTCTGAAATCCGCCTGCCTCTGCCTCCCAAGTGCTGGGATTAAAGGCATGCGCCACCACTGCCGGGCTGAACATTTTCTTATTCCTATACATTCTGTAATTTCAAGGCTTTGCTAACATCTTGCTTCCAGGTGTCCCATAAATACACGTGCAAGGACAGCGTTATTTTTACTCCGATCACCGTCACTAACATTCGAATACTTCTACAACTAGTTTCAAGCTTGCAAAGACAAAAAATTATTCTACTTATTCAGTTCCACTGAGTTCCCACTGCCCACTTTCTCGCCAGAGGAAAGCCTCGTTTTTTAAAGAATACTCGTTTCTCTCGGTACTTTTCTGTGTGCTACTTTCTGGAGGGAACTGAAGACACAGAAGGTGGACGGCGAGACGACCCCAGGACGCCTCCCTACCTACCCTGCAGCTTGTCCTAAGGATAACCACACACCACAGGATAACCACACAACAGGAGCCGACCACTGAGAACCGCCGCCTGGAGACTAGAGCGGCCCACGTTCTCGCGCGCGTCCCTGACGTCACTCGACCGCGCCGGCTCCGCCCCCAGCCCAGGCTTCCGGTAGGAAAGTTGCAGTTACCTTATCTGAACTACGCCGAGTGAGCGGCGACTGGCTGACCCGTGGCCGGCTGCTCTGCAGTATCAGATGGTGCCCGCCAAAATGTCTCACTTGGAGAGCATGGTCCTCTGCCGAGAGGCCCAAGTGTCCACTTTGCAGTCCCTGTTTGGAGAGGTATTGTAGTCAGACTGCTTCCCAAATTCCAGAGGCGAATGAGTCCTTGATCTGTTCAGTTTGGGGGGGGGGAATACTGTGTGAATTGCGAGGCGGTAGGCTATCCCCATATGTTAAGATGGAGGTGCTGTAGCACTGTCCCACGCTTACCCAAAGAAACTTCTCAGTCTGTTTTAAAGGAGACTGCAGAGGAAGAGCTGGCCTACAGGACGTTGGCTAGGAAGTGGTCCTTTTACTTGGACCGCACCTTGGAGATTATGTGAGCCCCAAATAGCTACTGCAAGTTGCTCCTGAACAGGGTTTAGGTAGGAAGTCTGTTTGCAGAGTGTTTATTAAACGCAAGTTCGCCCGTTGCAGTGAGGTATAGATTGAGTCAGATACTGAGAGGTGATTGGCTTCAAGGCCAATTAGGATAACTGTTTTAGCCTCTAAAATCCTGCAGCTTTTCCATAATTATAAAAGCCAGGAGAGGTCTCGCTTGAGTTTCTCTCCTTGCCTACCAGATGAGTTGATTTAGAGGGGAGAGGTTATCCTCTGAAGTGAACAGAGCTAGGGATTCCTTTTCATAGGCAGAGGTAGCATTCATTTTTCTCATTTGCTTTGCATTGCACTCATTAATTAGAATTAATTGCACTTGGATCTTATCTGGAAGATGGGTAAACACAAATAGTCATTTAGTTTGCTTTTTAAAAAATCCTTTTTTGGTTTTTCGAGACAGGGTTTCTCTGTATAGCCCTGGCTGTCCTGGAACTCACTCCGTAGACCAGGCTGGCCTCGAACTCAGAAATCCGCCTGCCTCTGCTTCCCAAGAGCTGGGATTAAAGGCTTGCACTACCACTGTCTGGCTAAAAATGTCTTGGATGTGAGTCTGAGCTGGCAGGTGAAATATTCATGGAAAAGTACTTCCCTCCGTCTACAAGGAGTCATGTTAGTAATTCTAGAGGTCAACTGCATGTGTAGTTTCTAGTTATAATGCTTTCAATTATAGTTACGTATATTATTGAAATGTACTTATTCATGTTCTGTACATTCCTTCATTGGACTTGATAAACCCGGATTACTCTTTTTGAGAAGTACTTTATTAGCAAAATAAGATAGGTAGTGCTGATTTAGCTGTGGATTCTAGAAAAGGCTTCACCTTTGCTCTTACTTCAAACTACATTTAACAAAAATAATATTTTTCCCTTCAAGGAAGTTTGCATGTGGAAAATACAAAGAACCACTATAGCAAATAACTACAGAAGAAAAAAAAAGCTAGCTTTGATATTAGAAGATTAGTTCATATGTTTATTAGCAAGTGTGTATTTTCTGAGCACTGGCTCTGTATATGGCAGCACTGTGCCAGATTCTGTCTTGTGGCAGATTTGGTGGTCTAAGAGTTCATTTCAACTCTAGATATCAATGTAAAAGTTGTTTAGAAGGGGAACATGCTGGTTCGTTTTGTCCTCAGCTTGACACTCTTAAAGTTATCTGGGAAGAGAGAACATAACTGAAAAAAATGCCTCCAACAGATAGTCAGTAGGCAGGTCTGTAGGACATTTTCTTGATTAATGATTGATGTGGGCGGGCTCAGCCCACTGGGGATGGTGCTACCCCAGGGAAGAAAACAAGCTGAACAGGTCAATAAGACACCTTCCTCCAAGGCCTCTGCTTCAGTTTCTGCTTCTAGGTTCTTGCCTCGAATTCCTGTTCCAACTTTCCTTCCTGATGAACTATAACTGTAAGCTGAAGTCAGCCCTGTCCTCCACAAGATGCTTTGATCATGCTATTGATCACAGCAATGGAAGCTTGTACGGGCAAGGAATACTATGTTAGGCACCAAGTAGTAGATGGAGACAAGTGTGATCGACTTCCATAACAGCAGATTCATCTAGCTTTGGAAGAAACAAAACAAAAAAAAACAAAAAACAAAAAAAAATCATGAGCTTCCTTTTTGCTTATGAAATGATATCTGAAATTATTTTTAAATTTTATGTCTCCCCAGTAGATTTTTTAATCCATCAGAGTCTACCCTGTTTTACACTGGTATCTGTGCTGCTTAGTAGCTTATAATTTTACAAGATAATTCCATAAGGGAATGCACTTCAAGTTGAATTTAAGTTCAGAGTATTAAGAATTTATATGTATATACCACGGAAATAACCTTGATTTAGTATTGTACTCTACTAATAAAACTTTAGTACAAGTTGGTAAATATTTATTTCTGGTTTCATACAGACAGAACCTTGTCTTTTCTTTCCTAGAGACATCATTTCAGCTTTCCGTCCATCTTTATTTATGGACACACTGCCAGTGGGAAGACCTATGTAACACAAACATTGTTGAAAACCTTAGAGGTAAGAATAGCCCTGACCTTGATGTTAATGGACCTTTATTCCTAAGTTGCTAGAGATGCAATGAATCTAGACAGTTTATTCCAGTTTACCCTTCTCTAGAGTATCATCTATATAAAGCATTTCTGCCCAAATTTTGTCAGAATACTTTCAATGTGTATAATTTTTAAAACTTATTAGTTATTAAATAACTTGAACCTTGATATTAAAAAGTTTCAAGTTGAGGCAGCTTTTTATCTCTTTTGTTGCCCAGTAGTTGGATACACAAGTAATAGCTTCTTTTAAAAATACTAGAATTTGCTTTTTAACATGATAAAATATTTCTTTTTTACTTTCTATTTGTAATATTGATTCTGATAATTCTGATTTTTCACAATGTAAAACTATACATACTTTTCTCCTCTTTGCATATTTCTTACTTGAATAACTGAGGTTTGTTTTTAATACTCTTTTCTTATCCTCATCCATGCAGTAAGCAAGCTAGTAACTACATCCCATTGTAAAGTCACAGCTTTGCCTGTATTTACTCTTGTCCATTGCTACCTCAGTTTCACACACCATTGTTTTCCCCAAGGATTTCTGAATGTCTCCTAATTACAATCTATTCTTCATCCTGTCCCATTCATACAAATATTCCTTAGCATCTTCAGAGCAATATTCAGGTGATTTGCCCAAGGTAGAGTCTTGTAGACTCATGTTCCTCTTCTGGATTTATTACCCAGTGCCTTCTCTATCTACAAACAAGGGCAAGCAGAGGCAGCCTTTGGGATTCTTATGATAGTAAATGTTAACACATGAAAGATGAATTACAATTCAGTATTATAAGCAGCTATAAAAGTTTTTAGATGCTGTTTATGAATATTATCATATACCTGTTTATGTCCTAAGTCAGCAGTAAGCAATATCTATTTGAGCAGGTATGGCTGTGATTTGCAGCAAGTGTGTACACAGAAACAGATGTACAGGTCACAGCTTCAGGTTGCTAACTCTGGTCTTGTCTTAGCTCCGAGGATGCATGTTTAAGATGGCCTGCTGAGTTGCTCTGTATAGCTCCTGCTCTGTTTCACACTTGCCCTATGTCGCTCCCACTCCTTGGATGACTTTCCTCTACTTGTCTGCTCTCCTTCTAGTATCCTCTTGATTGACAAATGTTTATTTAGCCAGTTTCTTTTTTCTACTTCTCTGGGAAGTGCTTCCTAACTTCTAATGTTATATTAAAATGTACCCATTTTGTGGCTTTAACACTTTTAGCTTTATTGTATCACAGTATTTAGTCTTAGCTGTGATTGTATGTGTGAATATATGTGTCAGTGTATATTGTGTTTCCTGGATGTAATTTTTTTATGTACTATTCCTGCAAGCACAGTGCTTGGCACATTTTAAGGTTTAGATATTAGTCTTTGATCTCAAAGAACAACTGGCATTTTAAACACACAGGTGCCTGAGTTTCATATCTGATTTTACAATCTGAATGTACAAGGCTTTTGGTTTGTATATTTGAAAACTTGCATTTGAAAACTTGTCTATGAAGCATCCAGAAGATAATTGTTGAATAAAAGCATGAAAATCCAGTAAGGAAGTTTTATATTTAAGGAATGTATTATGTTTTTAATACTTTATTATTTTTGCAATCACTTAATTGGTATAAGAAGGGATTATTACTGTTTCTGTTATAGATGCCCAAATACATGCTTAGGAAAAATGCTTTTATTTGACTCAAAAATAGCACAAAAATAAACAAAATACTTAATCTTTTTGTTTTGTTGTTGTTTTTTGTTTTTTAGGGTTTTGTTTGTTTGTTTGTTTGTTTTTCAAGACAGGGTTTCTCTGTATACCCCTGGCAGTCCTGGAACTCACTCTGTAGACCAGGCTGGCCTCAAACTCAGAAATCAACCTGCCTCTGCCTCCCAAGAGCTGGGATTAAAGGCGTGCACCACCACTCCCCAGCAAGATACTTATTCTTAACATTATGAGTGTTCTACATAAGGAAATGAATGTGAAAGCAAATATTGATGGTACCTTCCTAGTAAATAAATGTAACATACTAGTATGTAAACTTCTCTAGTAGATGAAGTTCTCTAGTAGATAAAGTTCTCACTAGTAGCTTCAACATTCAAAAGTAGTTTGGTTTCTTTACAATAATATTTTGAGAGAAAAATACAAGTTTACTTTGGGTGCTAGAGGAAAACAAATGAAAAACTCAAATCACTGAAGTGAATTTAAGGAAGGAACTATTTACAAAGGCTGAGGAAGTTTCAAGGGCCTCCAGAAGGGACAGTAATTCATCATGGCCTTTATCACCCCCCCCCCCCAACCCTCAAGGAATCTCAGAGACACTGTTGCCAAAACTGGGCAAGGCGAGCTGCCTTACAGCTGGTGTACTCAGCTGGAGCGTTGGCCTTTACAGCACAGTGTAGACACTGCAATAATGAACTGCTTCCCTAACGGTCCTGCTTCAGTCCCTAGCTGCTGCTTCCTGTGACTTCTACAGCCAGGGCCTGACGGTGTACTTTCCATAGTCATGCTCCTGGGACACGGGGTACGTAGAGAACCGTAGGGTGTACGTTCACAGAGGAAATTAGAGGCTACCCAACAGAAACTTCATTGTATATGTTTTGTTCACCCTGTTTTGCTTTTCTGTTCCCAGCTCCCACATGCCTTTGTGAATTGTGTTGAATGTTTTACTTCGAGGCTACTTTTGGAACAAATTTTAAACAAGCTGAGTCACCTTAATTCTTCAGATGCTGGGTGTTCATCAGAAATGACCTGTGAAACATTTAATGACTTTGTTCGGTTGTTTAAGCAAGTGACCAATGCTGAACATCTCAAGGATCAGACTGTATATATTGTAAGTAATTTAATATGATTATGTCATCTTTAATTTGAAAACTGCAATAGATATACTTCCATATATTTATTTTGAGTCTTATTTTGTATAATGCTCTGTGAAGGTACTTGTGTGATATAAAAATGTGTCAGAGCTGCTGTTAAAAGGGAGCTTTGCCTAACAGGAGAGTTATATATAACACATTTTCACATGAGACAACATGCAGACTATAGTAAGTGGTTGCCATGGCATGCAAAGTGCTGATGTTCGTGATCCTGTATAGCTTCATGAGTGGTAAGATTTGAGATACACCAAAGAGAATTAATCGGATTATTAGTTACTTTTCTCATTGTTGGGACCGAGTACCGAACAATGGGAAGTACAGGTTGGTTTTGGTTTAATGATCCAGTCTTAACTTTTCTTGGTGATGAACAGCATTGTGGAAGTGTAAGCTGAATAAACCTTTTCCTCCCCAACTTATTTCTTGGCCATGGTGTTTTGTGCAAGAATACAAACCCTGACTAAGACAAGGACAAAACACATCTTTTTTTATCTTGTAAGAAGAGAAAGTCTATTTTTCTTTTAATTTTAAAATTTCTTTATTTTACACATATGGGTATTTTGCCAGCATGTAAGTCCATGTACCACATGTGTGCCCTGAGCCTGCATTGGTCAGAAGAGAGCATTGTATCCCCTGGAACTAAAGTTATAGATGGTTGCAAGCTTTCATGTGGGTGCTGGGAATTCAAGCTAGGTCATATGGAGGAACACTAAGTGCTCTTAACCTCTGAGCCATCTTTCTAGCCCCAAGTCAATTTTACAATTTTTAATGCCAATGCTAGTAAAGAATGCAATGACTACTAATAATTCCTACCATTTCTTTGATGTATTCTAAGGTGACTTGTTTAACTCACTGTTGCTTTTATACCAACAGTGCAAATGATAAAAATGATGGGAAAAGACAAATAGCATTTTAGTACTATAAAAATAGTTTTATAATGTAAGAAACAAATGAGGGCCATCTCTGTAGAAGTTGGAATATCTAAATATACAGAAGGATGATTCAAAGATGCAACTGATACACAATAAAGAGGATTAGTCCCAAACTATATGGCTGACTTTAGCAAATAAAATTTGCAGGGCTGCTGAGATGAGAAGGGAGGGCCAGGGTGAGGATGGGAAAGTATTCATGCTTCAGATCTCATAGACCAGAGAATGTGCCCAACAAGCGTTTGTTACTTGGCTGAACATCAAGGTACAAAAGTGTACGGGTGTTTGGTGTAGAACATTTTTTTCATTAAAGTGATCATTTTTTTTTTTTGAGTTAGTCTGTGTTGTAGATTAGAATTATTTATATGGAGATTGGTGGGAAGTTAATTAGGAATTACATATTTTAAATATGATTATTCTCATACATTGTTACAAGTTCTCTTTAAAATGGATATAAAATATCTGAATTATTCAGGAAAACTATATATGCTGCATCTTAATTTTATTCCTAATTTAAATGATTATGTAAGGAAGGCTAGTGGCTGGTGTCGAAAAGTGTTAGCAGCAAGCAAGCAGGGTCAGGAGCACTGGGGTCACAGTTTCAGCAGATGGATGGGGTGTGGGGCGACCTTTCATCATTCTTGTGGCGGTTTACCTGGAAGTCTCCTCTGCTGGATCCTCAATTGCTGGATCCTCTCTCTTCTGGCAGGCTTAATGTGGGAGTAGTGTATCCACGACTTGATCTTGTCCACCTTAGCAGCCACAGGTGTAGTCAGATCTGAGTGGGAGGTCCTTTTCAGGAAGGTCCTAGAGCCTTAAAGATGGTGTGTGAGTTCTTGAATCTTTGAGGCAAGCGTGTGTGTGTGGGGGGGGGGTGTGTGTGTCAAAGTCAGCTGTCCCTTGAAGCCCCTCTCTAAATCTTGCTATTTAAAGGCAAATAGAGGCTGGCTGTTGGGTGCCAGAGGCCTCCAAGTCAGTGTGGCTGAAGCTTCTAAGGGCTGTCTGGCAGACTGGTTAACAGAAGCCATGTTCACAGCTGACTGGTGTTCTCTGGCTTTTGGGTCAAAAGGAATGTAGGTCCTATAGGTTTAAAAAATCTTTAGATATTTCCTGGGGTTTTTATGTTTTCTCTATATCACTTGGCTCACCTTAGATAAATTTGTGGACTGTCCGTCACCTTAGATAAATTTGTGGACTGTCCGTCGGCCTCTTAGAGGCCTCTCATCAGAATCTGGCGGGAGACCCAGAGCCTCTCTTTCCCTTAGGAGTGTTAAAATCCCAATCAGGTCGAGTCAAAGGAAGGCTGCATTGATATCAGCCTAGACTTGAGTGGGCAGCCCATTTGTTCCTGGAATCAATTTCCTGGCGGCTCTCACCATTTTTTCTCTCGCTTCTGTCGGGAAGAGGACCTGGAGCAATTGTTGATAATCCTCTCAGGTGGGCAGATGAGTCAGCATGATTGAATCTACAAGACCTGTGAGAGCTGTGAGGTCTTTCTAAAAATGGGGAGTCCTGCAACTTCTAATTGTAAAGATCATTACTGGCAAATGACACATATGTCATAAACTGTCTCCCCTGAGCATCTGGTGATCCTGTAGCCCAGAGGGGTAAATCTGTAGTAGAGTAGGCCCTCTGGGCAGTGTGGGCCTGAGTGAGGTGGACTCCAAATGGAGTCAGGAGAGTCAGGGGGTCAGGGCTGCCCCTCCCTCCACCTGTGCTGGCTGGCCAGGGGCAGCAGGAGCAGGAACATAAGGAGGAGGACAGAGATTCTCCTTGGGAGCAGAAAGGGGGAAGAAGGCAGGGGCCTAAGGCTGACCCTCTCTTAGAGGAAGAAGGGTGGGGAGTGGCAAGGCCTGTAACAAAAAGGTCTCATTCAAACGGGGCTTCTTAACCAGGTATTGTCACATAGTGATATGGCACTTGGTCCAGGTGGCCCCAAGCCTCATAAACTAAATCTTTACCCTGTAAATGATGGGGAGATGGAAAGTTCCCTCTTCAGACCATAGGTGGGCCATTCATTCCTGCAAAAGATGGTTAGTATGTGGGAATGAACAACCAGACCCGAATTTTCTGTGACTCCAGGAAAGTCCTTAAAATGGTTCAGGCCCAGGCCCTGTGGGGTGCTCTGTGCCTGCCCCATCCTACAAATGAAAGGAAAATTTGTACAAGAGGATACAAATCACAGAGTCTTCCTACTGTGCATGTGAGGCCCATAGACCCACAGCCACTACAGAATCTAGGTGAGAACTAGCAAGCTCCTGCCTCTAGTAGGGGGTCTGGAGTGTCTTCCATTGACCCTGCCCAGGTAACAAAATACATATCAGCATTGTTCCTCTCAGCCTCTAGAGTAAACCCCAAACTGAGATACAGAGATGGACAAGACAAAAGACAACTGGGAACCCTGACTTACCAATTGGAAAAACACTTTACTATTTGGGGGGCGGGGAGGTCTCTAGGAAATCCTAGATGAGCCCCCAAATGTAAGGGTCTATGATTCACTAAAGAATGATACCCTGGACTCAAATAGTATGTAAATGCAAAGAGTTTTATTCTCCAGAAGTTCAGCATGCTGGGGCCTCCCAGTACTTAGATAGAGAGACAATGAAGTGAGCTTGTAGGCCCAAGTTAAAGTACATTAGGGGAATTTTGGGGTGGGTGAGCTTTATCTTATTTTATCTCTAGGATTTTAGAACCATAGGCGGAGTATGGGGTCTAGAAACTGGGTTTGTTTTTTTTTTCTAGTAACTGACTTGTCTGTGCTTGCCTAGACTCACCTAGTTCTTAGGCCTAGTCTTTTAAACTGCCAATCTGAAGCCTGTCGTGGAGTCAGCCTAGCTTTCTCAACTAGATTTAAGGCCTGTTTTTGAGGAGGAAACTATACTCTAAGCTTGGTCAGAACCTGTGGCTGAAGATAATAATAATAGGCCCAAAGGGAGAACCTGTTATTGTTTCTTTCCTAAATGGACATAATATCAAACTGCCTTCTAAGTACTTACTTTTACACCAATAGAGTAGGACAGCTGAAACTTCCTTAGAGAAGGTGTCCCTAACAAGGACATCTGGATCTCATTGCCCCCATCCAAGGCTCAGAGAACAATGGAGTGGGGGCCGAGGTTGGGAAGCGGGGACAAAGCAGTGTCTTCTGAGTGCGGCAGGCGTTGAGATCATGAACTAAGGCAGGGCAGCTCTAGTCGTCCGCCCGCCATGGAGGAGGGAGGAGCTCGTGAGGTAGGTCCCTGTCCCTAGCTGAGGAGGCAATGCAGTTGATGACTAGCTTTCAACAGCTACTTTTCTTCAGGGCTTGACCCTGGCAGTTGCTCACGCTCCAGTGAACGACCACAGTCGTGAGCATAAGCAGCACTAACTGGACTCAGGTATTTAAAAGGAACAAGGGGAAACAAAACATGAAGTCTTGCAGGCTGTGGCTAGCTGACAGTCCAGAAGGAGTCTGAGAAGTGAGGGAGGCCCATGGTGAAAATACATTGTATACATGTACCAAGTTCTCCAAGAATTAACTTGGAAACTTTTATTGAGTTAATGAATAGAAACATTAGGTAAATAGTTAAAAAAAAAAATCATGGAACTCCAATTTATTGGTTACCTTGAGAATGTAACTTACGTAGACAAGTAATAGTCCCAAGAAGATATCAAGTCCTAGTTTCTGAACCCTGAAATACTACTTTACTTGGAAAAGAGGTCTTCACACATGAAGAAAGAGGATCTTAAATTTACCCAGATTACCTGGGAGGAAGGCAGACCTAAACGTCATACATAAGAGGATTGAAAGGAAACTTAAGTGCACTATGCAGGTGGACAAGACCAGACTGAACACTGTAGCGGATCAGTCAGAAGTTTGAGGATATTTAAGATGGACTTGGCACAGCATTCCAGTACTACAGCCATCTGGACCAGGCTACCAGAAGCTGGGAAGGGCAGGAAATGAATTCTCTCTCCAGGAGCCACTGGAGTCAACATTGTGATGCTCAGTGAGAGGGACTTTAGGGTTTTGGCTTTCAAGAACTGTGAAAAAATAACTTTTAAGCCTTTAGATCTGTAGTAGTAATCCAGCACAAACTCAGAAAATTGGTAATTAGGGAAATCAAATATTTTTCCTTTTGTCCTGTATGAACTCATACATTCATGACTCTTTAATCACCCATGATACTAATGTGACTTTTTGGAACTCGTTTGGAGAAATTTGAGTGTTACAATTAAATTTTTAAATGTGTGATACTGTGACTGGTTGTATTTTTTAAAAGACCCATGGCCTTGTTAGTCAGTCTTAATAGTTTTTAATGTCACCAAACTCATCACCATTTTGCTGTTATATAATGTGATGTCATCCATAAGTGTTTACCATTATGTCTAATGTCTTATGTTTTAGAAAAACGTTACAACACAAGCATTATAACACTGAACAAAACTCGATCTTTGAATTATCCAGCAGTTTAAACATTACATTGTATGTCTAGCTGTAAAGTTTCATCAAGAAAACTTTTGCGATGAAGTTTAGAATATATTTCTGTCTTTCTTGGGTAATAAAGACTTTCAGGGTTTTTGTGGTTTTTTTAGTGGGAAGATGAAGTCAGTACTTTATACTATGTGTTGGGTAGAACAATTAGAGAGCAGCCTTTGAATATTTAGATTAAAATATGCTATTAATAATCTAGGTTTTTTTTAGCTTAATCTGTTTAAAATATCTTTTTACAAATAATAGCCCTTTGGAAGTAAATTTAATTTTTACTTTTAAAAAGTTACAACTTTTCTTTGTAGCATGGAAAATTTTTAAAAATCTTACAATGTGTTATTCTTTATAAATAGATTATAAACTGATTTTCATATACACATCTCTCTTTAAAGGTTCTGGATAAAGCTGAATATCTAAGAGATATGGAAGCAAATCTTTTGCCTGGGTTTCTTAGGTTGCAAGAATTGGTAAGTAATAAGTGAGAATGACTTTCAGCATAGATCAGGTCTGTTCCCTACCCAGTGTGTTATTTTGTCATGTTTCTCTGTCATGATTACAGTTTAGTTATCCATAGTAACACTAATTTATGATTAATTTACTGATAAGACTTATTAAATTATTTTAGCTCTTCATTTTTAGTTATAAAGTAATTTTTATCTGTTAAAGAATTTTAAGTGTCCACTCATTAATGAGAGAGGGCTAGACAATTGGATTCTACAATAATTCTTAAATTTTGTTTCATTTAAATCTACCACAGTCATGCAGTGCTTATTCTGATCATCTGGATTTCTGTCCACTAGCCATATGGTGTCACCCTGCAACTCTCCACTTTACTGTGTGTTATCATCGAATAGTTTTAAAGCGGCTGTAATTGCCGTGACCTAATGCAGAAATAGCAGGAAGATTTAATAGGCATATGCACCAGATTAGAGGGTCGCTATCATAGGGGGCAAGCACAAACATTTGAATAATTTGAACAAAATTGATGAGAGAATCCAGTCTTTACCAGTGTTCATATAGGAGTGCTAGATTCATAGTAGTTATGCTTATTTCCTGTTGAGATTTTATTTACAAACAGCAGGGAGCTAGCTAAGTAGACAAGTACTGTTTGTTCTTTCTACTTAAGAGCAATTTAAATTTTGTGGTTGCTTTATATGGTTAGTTTGATTTTATTACCTTATCAGTGGTTTGAACATAGATTCTACTTCCTAGCTGTATGCACTCTGTATTAAAGTGTTAAGGATAACATTGCACTAAGAGCCAAGGCAGTCTCCCCTTTGAAAGTCGCATGCAGTGTCAAAACATGAGAAACTGCTTGTTTTAGTTACTGTCTGTTGCTGTGATAGAACAGGAACCTTGGGGAGAAAGGGTTTAGAGATACTGTCCCTCATAGGGAGGGCATGGCAGCACAAGTATGAGAGGCCAGCCTGGCTGTTGGTAAGCCTCGGTTTATCCCTATACTGGAAGGAAGGGGAGAGAGAAAGAAAGAAACAGAAAGTGGGGCTTTAAGGCTTACCCACCCAGTGGTGTATTTCCTTTCTTCCTTCTGTAAGGCTCTGCCCCTAAAGCTTCCATCACCTTCCTAACTGAAGGCCAGTTGTTCAAATACGTGAGCCTCTTGGACATGTTTCTGATTCAAATGATTGCAAAGCTGAAAGTTTAAGAGACTCCCAAGTGCCACTGAAATCATTGTCTCCCAAGGGATAGTGGTTTTTCTCCTGGTTCACCTGTAGTAAAGAGTTGGGGAGGAGGGTAGGGTGGTGAGCAGTTTAGGAGGTAGGTGTGAGGTCAGTACTGTAATGAGGCACCTGCCTGTGCTTGGCCCTCCTTTCATTTTGTTTGTTTTTGTGGCCCCGTGGGGTTTTAAATGGCTGCACTCATTGTTTCTCATTCTTGTCATAGAGTGTATTCTTACCTGTTGTTTTCTCCATATACCTAGTAATGGTGTTCAGGTGACCTTGGCAGTATTAAGCCTTTTACTTGTGTCTTAGTTTTAACTATAGAAACTATTTGGAAAAAATTTAAGGTTAATTTAATAAACACTTCCTATTTTTTACATTAAGTATCTAAGTCAAAGGAAATTTAAGTTGTAATAAAACCCATTGTATACGGGAAGGTTTTTAAGATGAACAGTTGAAAATATTACCAGTTTAAAAATCATTGATCTTGGTCTTGTCAACTTCTCCATACGTGTTTAACTGATTTTTATAAAATGCCTTTTACCTGGCAAGAAGGCTCGGTGTTAGGAGCACTTGCCACCAAGCCTGGTGACCCATGTTCTTAACCTGAAGCCAAGATGCTCCTGGGGACCCAACTCCAGCCATGTGTGATGTTCAAGTGGTGCTGTACACATGAACACACTAAATAAATACAAATAAATATGATGATTTTCCGTGAGCTTTATCATCAAGAATGCGGATAGAGCATACTTTTTAAGTCTAAATAAATTTAGAATTTTTTTCTAAGATGAAAGCATTTGAAAAGTCCTTTCTTTGGGGGCTGGTGTATAGCTCAGTAGTAGAACCTTGGCATTGTATTTGTGAAAAATAAAGTCTTTCTTGAGGGGGTTCTCTGCTGGTATCTAGGCAAGAAAGCTAATCCTGTGAAGAGACAAGAATGAACCCCAGTGCCTTCACCAACTATGTCAGACTCTAATGAAGTCTAAAGCCAGGCAGCTCATTCTTAAAATATTTGATACACAGTACAATTTGGGGAAAGGCTTCCAGGAAACAGTAAGTCCAGTCAGTGTAATTCCATGTGCACAATAAAGCTTGAGGTGTGACTACATAGAAACTCCTTTACAAAGTACACGTGACCATGAGGGTGGGTTCTATAGCTGAAAGGCCTAGAATATAGTGTGGTCTCTGACCCATAGCACAGAGGTCAGCAGGCCATCAAGTACATGTGCCATCTCCCCTAAGGATGGGTAATGATCTAGGGAGGGAAGAATCTGGGATGGACATTCTGAGGAAATAGGGTGAGGTCTGCCTCCATAACAAAACAAACAAAACTTTAATATTTCTTAATAATATGAAGTTATACAATATGGCAGATCTACTTTGGTCCAAGTCCATGTTTCCTTTTCTCCGAGTTGCTGTAGCTATTTTAATAATGGAAAATGCAAATTTTCTGTTGTCGATTGAAAACCTATGATTTTTAAAAATTCTCATAGAAAGATTTTGTCTTAATTTTTCTAACAGATGTGTTTCTTAATATCTACAAAATAAGTTCTGTTATGACTGCCCTAGTGTTTATGAATAACTGAAATGTTGATTAACATACAGTTTTAGGGACATTCCAAGCAATTACGTATGAAAATTTACAAATCGTTGAGTGCTCTGATTAGGTTTTCTAAATATGGTTTATTAGTATGCAAATAATTTGTTGCATATACTAAGCTTTGCTGAATTTAGTTGAAGATAAATGCAAAGGGAATTACTGCCCCGGGATTGTTAAATACTAAGTTACTTTTCTTCCTGTTTATAGACTGACAGAAACGTGACTGTTATCTTTCTCAGTGAGATTATTTGGGAAAAATTTCGTCCAAATACTGGATGCTTTGAGCCATTTGTCTTATATTTCCCTGACTATAGCATAGGTAAGTTTCAATTGTTTGAACAAATAATCCTTGTTAAGATTTTTGTTCAAAATGTTAAGCTGTAGCATGTTTACAATGAAATACTTTAATATCCTCAACTGTTTGCTGCCAGTCTTGAATAAAATGCTTCTATTTATTTTAAACTGTGAAGGGGACACTTCTCACAGTCACTAAATGAGCAGGCCTCATGTCTTTGTTAACAGTGTACCTTCAACAGTGTATATACATATACACGCGCGCACAGTGATTATAACATCCACACAAATAAGAATCATACTAGACTGGTAACATATATTAGAATTGGGGAGAAGTCTTTATTATGTGCTTGGATTAAGTCCCAAGGTGACTATATCTTGATTCTGTACATCTTATCTGTCATTGCTGTAACTATTACTCTAGCAAGTGCTTGTTCTCTTATCTATTTGGGGGTATATTTAATCTTAAATTTTATGGGTTCTAATAATTTTTCTCTTTGGAAGAACACGGTACTTCTATATTGTTTAATAGCCTTGTAGATTATTGAATTTTGAGCTATCACTATACAGAGAAGATACCTCCAATTCAGAGACTAACTGTGAAGCATAAGGTGATATAGCAGGCTGCAAGGAAATAGCGTCCCATGACCTTGGCCTTGTTAACACTTGTCCCTCTTGTCTAGTGAGCTGTAAGCATTCATTGCTGAGAGCAACACAGTTTTGCCTGTTTTTGTAAGAACAGAAGCCAAGTAACACCTCCTGCTTTAGCTAATTAACTGTTTTATATTTAGAGGAACTCAAAATGGAGGAAGACCTTATTTTTAATAGCTTTTCATCCATAAAAGTCACAAAAAAAAGAGAAAAATAGGGGAAGAATAGGAAAGAGAGGCTTAAATCAAAGGATACAATATTGTAGAGTCTGTTTTTTTTTTTTTAACGATGTAAAACATGGTTGAAATTTCAGGACAAAATTAAATCTAATAGTGTTATAGTATAGGAAAAAAAAAACCTGTTAACTGTATAATAAATGGAGCCATGTTACATCTGTTTATTAAGTGTTTTAGGGCCTATTTAAGCTTAGCATAAACACTATGATCATAAATTTTCTATTAAAAATTAAGCATTAATTGGCAAACCAAATTATTGGCAGCAAAAGGATTAGTGGTTAATGGCATCCTGTTATGTTAACTTGATAGGTGTGTCATTTCTAAGGTTTTGGTTTTAAGGATACCTCCTTTCCAGTTATAGCCAGGGTCAAATTTGAAAGTCTTGTTTTCTGGTCTTTACTATATACAAAATGGTTTTGTTTGGTTTGGTCTTCCTTTGAAGAGATTATGATATGCCTCATTAGATTTGGCTTAATTACTATCAGCATAAGTTAAGTCGTGCTCTGTAACAATTTGAAAATTTCAGTGACATAATTTCCTACTTCACACACTATGTGTTCTTTTGGTTTTAATGAAATATAAATGTAAGAAAAAAATAGCTTTTATCATATATTCTGTCTACTGTGTTTTTTTATTCTAGATCTATAAATGTAGTTTCATTTAAGCCAGTGGTTCTCAGTCTTCCTAATGCTATAAGCCTTTAATACAGTACTTCATGTTGTGGTGACTCCCACCATAAAATTATTTCATTGCTATTTTATAACTATAATTTTTTTAAAAAGTTTATTTATTATTATATGTAAGTACACTGTAGCTGCCTTCAGACACACCAGAAGAGGGTGTCAGAGCTCATTATGGGTGGTTGTGAGCCACCATGTGGTTGCTGGGATTTGAATTCAGGACCTTTGGAAGAGTAGTCAGTGCTCTTAACCACTGAGCCATCTCTCTAGCCCTCATAACTGTAATTTCGCTACTGTTATGAATTGTAAAGTGGTCTGTGTTTTCTTTTCTTTTTTCTTTTTTTATTAGATGTTTTCTTATTTATAATATCTCCTTTCACAGGTTCCCCTCCAAAAAAAAAAAAACAAAAAACAACTAAATCCCCTGTTCCCTCCCCGCTCCCCCAGCTCACCATTCCACCCCCTCCTGTTTACTGGCTCTGGCATTCTCCTACACTGGTACACAGAACCTTCACAGGGCCAAGGGCCTCTCCTCCCACTGATGACCGGCTTGGTGATAGGCTTAGGCTACCCCTGTAAGAGGTTGGTCAACCTGCAAAGGGGTCACAACTCACAAGTTGAGAACCACTGATCTAAGCAATCTTAGTCATTATTTCTCCATGTGCTTGTTCCCATTCACAGCTTTCTTGTTCCCCAGGGCTGTATTAGTTGTTATAGGTCATGTGATCCTGTCCCACTGCAGTTTATTTAAACTAAAAGTCCTCTTGACTTTACTTTTTTTTGGCGTAGTTTTAATTTTTCTGTCTTTAAATTCATTTTTTGTTTGTTTTTTGTTTTGTTTTGTTTTTCCTTGAAGTTAATCTTGCCCTCCTTTGGAATTTTTCATCATAGAGCCCTTCTTGCTTTTTCTCTATATTGTTGAACATATGAACATATTTATAATAATAATGTAACCTGTTACTCTTCCATTTTTACTTTCTTTCTGCTAACTCCCTCTCCCCTGCCCCCTAGTATTATGCTCTGTCTATCTACCTTTTTAAAAAACTGGATTACAGACATTGTGATTTGAACATTTTTAGGCTATATTTGATATGTTTTGGAAGAAAGGATCTAGAATAGTTTTTATTCCAGGGCTAATTTTCTGAGACCTAGCATCTTTGGAATCTCACTGAGTGCCTCATGTTCACTATGGTCTGTGCATTCTTACCAAAATTAACATGAATTAATAAACCCATGTGAGCTGGGTATTGTCCATCCTTTAGTTCTCAATAATTATTCTTTTTTGTGCTTCCTTCAGATCCATAGAAGTTGTTCTTAATTGGCCTTATGATGTTTTACTCTGTTCATATATAAATGTATATGAGCTCAAGACCATTTGGCAGGTTTCTGTACCCCCCACCCCTCCTCTTTGTCTATCGCTTTAGGACGGGTATATGTCCTTGGATATACTGCCTGCAGATACAGGCTGTCTGAACTCCACACCACCCTCTTTCTCCGCAGCCCAGAGAGGTTACTGAGCCCCTGCAGGCTCTTTTTTTTTTTTTTTTTACCACATCTGGTTAGAAAACACAATCGAGCCAGGTATAGCTGTGCACAACTTTAATGCCAACACTCTGGAGGCAGACACAGACCAGTCTCTGAATTCAAGGCCAGTTTGGTCTATATAGAGAGTTTTAAGACAGCCAAGGCTACACAAAGAGACCTTGCGGTGGGGGAGGAGGGAGGGAAGGAGGGAACACAAACTGGGTTGTTGGTAGGACTCACCTATTTGAGTTTATTATTCCAGGGCTAATTTTAGCTTTTTCTGGCACCACAGCCTTTTATTACTTTTTGTTTGATGTTTGAGTATATTCATCCACATTCTGTTCATTACAGAAAAGTTCTGTCTGTTAGGATGGCTTTTCTTTCTGTGATAGATCATGCCCTAAAAGCAAAATTATAAGACACTCGGGCCAATCAAAATGTTTTTCTCTTGGTGTGATATCCAGTAGTTCAGCATTTGTTAGACATGATTTTTTTCATGACTTTGAGTAGTCCCAGACCATTAGATTAGATATGACCTTACTTATTCTGTGTGTAGTCTGTACTCAAGCAACTAGTTGTCTTATAGCAGTTTACTGAGGATTTTAATTCTTGGAGTGTTCCTCATGGCTGAAATGGGCCAGTAGCAAGGTCTGAATTATTTCTACTGAGAACACTTTCTGATTACAAATTGTACGTTTTGGGTTTTTTTTTTTTTTTTTTTTTTTTTTTTTTTTATGTCTTTAATTCATCCAGCAATCTACTTCAATTGTTTGGCCCAGTTTGGCATTCGTATGTCAATTCCATTGAAACCATATTCAGGACTTGGTGTAGAACTCGCAGTTAAAGGCTCTGTCTCACAGAGCTGCTTTTCTTGCGGATGCAGCTCCAATTTCAGAACTGTCTTCCAAAAGCTGACTGTACACTGGGGTTCCTGTGGTCCTCTCTTCTGGTTTCTTGGTTTGCCTGTAGGGCTCATAGAACTCAAGACAGTATTTTCTTTCTTACTACTGTACTTACTATTGTCAGATGGTCAAAGATTGAAAAAAAAAAAAAACAGACATGAACAATTGTTTGAAAAATGCAAAACGGAGGTTCAAGGAGGTCCCGAGCCTAGAAGCTGTCCCTGTGGCCATGGTGAGATGTGTTCCCACCCAGCACGTGGGTACATTGGCAGTCTGTACTGTGTCTGAACTCCATCCTCTAGGGGTTTTCATGGAGCCCCTTCTATATAGGTCCAGTTAACTAAGTCATTGCCCAGGGGCATGAACTTGGCCTTCAGCCTAAAAGCTAGGAAGTAGGGGCCCTAGCAACTGCTGTCACCTGTAAGCTATCTAGAGGCCCAGTCAGGTCACCTCATTAGTGTAAGCTCCGGGATGTTTAGGAGGGACTTAGTTGGAGATTCTTAACCCATCATTTATGAAGTTTTGTGCCAGGAAGAAAAATAAACACAAATTATTCTAGCATATAATTACTCTTTTCTAACTGACAACCACTTTATTTTTCTTAATTATTGTTGTATCTAAATATTTGTTTTTTAAAAACATTTATAAAATTCTGGAGCATAATGATTGTGCTGATCATTTAAGTTAGTTTTGTGTCTTGTGAACAGGGAACCTTCAAAAGATCCTGTCCCACGATCATCCTCCGGAGTATTCAGCTGATTTCTACGCTGCCTACATTAACATTCTCCTTGGAGTTTTCTACACTGTTTGTCGAGATCTGAAAGAGCTCAGACACCTGGTGAGTGAACATTTTGTGTGTGCACGCACACGTACACACATCATATACATATACAATATATGTGTGTGTGTGTATCCTTTAGAAAATTTCGAGACAAGCTAGAAGCTGAGAATATGTGTCAGGAATTTGGAAAAGGCCTTTTGAGGCTAATGGATTGCTGTCTGTGGGTTAGCACAAGATCTGATAAGAAAATTGTACTCCTTGTTAGTTATACCTTTCCACTATGAGTCTGTCTTGGAGTTGTGGAAGGGAGGCGGCAAGGATGTCTGGTTCCCTTGTAGAAAGCCTAAGTGAGGGCGCTGAGGAAGGTGACTCCCTGAGGGGTGGAGACAGGTGAGTCCCAGGGCCTGCTGGCAGTCTAGCATTGAGAGACTGTCTCAACAAACACAAACTTCAGTTAATATTTAATACTTTATCTGTGGTTGAAAACTCCTAGAGGGAACCTGTGTCCATACGTACTAATTGATTGGCAGAAGTTTCAGGAGTTTTGGAGAGTTTGAAATGTTGCGGCCTAGGACCTAATTACAACCTGTCTTAGGCTAAAGCTCATTGAGCATTCATTCCTGACCCGCACTCCCACCCCAGCTGTCTCAGGCCTAACATCCTGACTGTAGATTAAAAGCTTTTTGGAATAAACTAACAACACTAATTTTTCACCTAACAAGAGGTCAAATCTGCGTCCAGCTAGTTAAGATTTGCCAGCTATGCCGTGACCACCACTTAATGTCTCCCAAAGAGCTCTGAAAGTACAGCCTTCTTACTTTGTTCTTAGAAACTAGCAACACTGCTTAAGGAACTAGTGACTTTGGGTTTCTGTTTCGCTGTAGTGACTGGTGGTGTGAATGAGGTCTTTGAATATTTAGTCTTCAGTTGGTAGAACTGTCTGGGAAAGGCTTAGGAGGTGTGATCTTATTGGAAGAACTGTCACTAGGGGTGGGCTTTGAGGTTCTAAAAAGTCCACATCATTTTGAGTTAGCTCACTCTGCCTCCTACTTGCACATAATGATCTAAGCTCTCAGCCACTGCTCTAGTACCATGGCCACCAAACCCGCTGCCCTACTCCTCACAATGATGATCAGCAAATTTGAGCCCCAAGTTAAATGCTTCCTTTTGTAAGTTGCTTTGATAATGTGCTTTGTCCCATTAATAGAAAGTTAACTCAGACAAAAATCCTAATACAAAGTAGGGGAAATTTGCTGATATTGGAGAAAGACATGTAGGAGAAGTGGGCATGATGCTGGAGAGCAGTACAGAATTTGACTGGCTTTGTTGGTGTGAGGCCTTAGTAATTATGTTCTGTGCCTAGGTCTGAAAATCTAAAATTAAGGCAAAAAGTTGGCTGGGGCAAATAGCTCTTTATTCTTTTCTCTCCGAAGTTAATTTTAGTACTTAATATTGTCCTCTGAATTTGAATTTGCACAGTTATCTCATTATGTCTGTCTCTTCTCTAGGCTCTATTACTAAATTATTTCATCATAAAATACTTAAGATCAAATAAGTGTTAGTAAATTCTGCCTCTGTGTGTAAACATGCACACACATTTTACCAATTTACTAAAATTACATTTCAGTAGGATGGTAACATGGAAAATTAGTAAGTAGTTATGATTAGTTAATCCTCCTCATACTTGTTAATGCATAAAATTTCTAGAGATATTGTTAAAACATGTAATAGATCCTTGGGTATTATGTTCCAATTGATTTAGCATGCCTGGGATAGTTCCAAGAACTCATCTGTGCAACGCAGCGCGAACACTTTAAATCATCCTTAATTAGGTGATGCTTAATTTATGATGGTGTTCACATGCTGGAAAATAGCAGTTAATTGTCTGGCCTTGATCTTTTTATTAAATATCATTATGACTAAGAGTACAAATTATGCCTTGCTATTTTATTTGAGCCTAATGTATGAGGTAGGATTTAGCCAATAGCATGATTGCTGGTGTACTACCATTATTGATATTGTTATTGTTTTATAAAATGACACTTTACTTAAAATTGAATTTAAATAAAATTGCATAATTTGTAATAAACTCTATGAAAAGAAGGCTTCTAATTCTAATTGTGTCCTGCTTTTTGTTCTCTCTTTTTAAATTCATAGGCAGTGCTTAACTTCCCCAAATATTGTGAACCTGTAGTTAAAGGAGAAGGTAACCTACTATAATTATTAATATTTCATGTGAGAAAATTTCTACAAGATTTGAATTATTGAAATTCTCTCCTGGGAGTAGCAGGTGAACGTGATACTCGCAAACTGTGGAGAAATATCGAACCTCACTTGAAGAAGGCAATGCAGACTGTTTATCTCAGGGAGATCTCAAGGTAACTCTGTGTTTACCTATTAAATATTGCTTATCCAGCGTGCTAGGACTAGAAATGTTACAGGCAGCAGGTGTTTGAGTTTCGTTTTGTTTTTAAATACTTGTATAGAATTTACTAATTAAGCTCCCTTATCCAAAATCTAAACTTCAGAATACTTCAAATTTCTAAACTACTTAAACGTCATATCTAAGCTACTTAAATTTCGTATAAAACCAATGTATCATGTTTTCCTTCCTTCTTCACATAAGTATGTAGAAAGAGAAGATTCAGCATGTGTAGTCGGGACTCATGGCGATAGATAGGAACTGTGAGTAGTTACAAAGCTCCACCAGCAGAGTAAAGCAAACATCTGGGAAGTAAAAGAAGATGCTTGCCTGCACCAGAGGTATCCACAGCCCAGGTTATCCAGAACGGCCGGCTCAGAGACTGCCTGCCTGCTGCACTCTACGTGATCATGCCTTCTTGCTGCATCTAGTAGCTGTTGTCGTCAGGTTGCAGCTTTTCACCGCGTCTCTAAGTCAGCACTCGAGCATAGTCTCCTCTCTGTGACCTGTTCTTCTTCCTGGACTACTTGAATAATCCATAGAAATTCCTGTCTCAGTATCTGACTCAGTCACATCTGCTAAGGCATTTTTTTCCTCATTTTATTTTTCCACATAAAGCAACGTAGTTACTTTCAACATCTTTGAAAGAAAGATTGTTAAGTCTACTATTAAGACTTGGAAACTATTTAAACTAAAAAGAAAAGAAAAACATCATTAGTGTTCTAAGCAAAAAATCACTTACAAAAGAAAGTTAATAAAACTTGAAAATTGATCAGGATTTTTGAGAAACTCAAAGAGAAGTGAAGCCAAAATATTTGTATTTTCAACCTGTCACTCAGGTATTAAAGCTGTAGAAAACAGAGTTAAACAGGGAACTCTTCATAAGGCACCTCTGAGAGAGCTGCTGGTGACAGCCTAGACACAACAGAGACATCAGCAAAGTTTACCCGAAAGATTGATAGTAAACACTGAATTTAATTTCATCTAAATGAAAATAAAGGCAAACACGGTATAGAACAGTGAGTATATATTGCTTGATAAGCAGTGGGACATGATATAAAATATCATCTTTATAAAAAAAATGGCAAGAGGGCCAGGTATGGTGGCACCCACTTTGAATCTCAGCACTTGGTGGTGAATTTTTGAAAACTACAGATTCATGTATATTAGTTATGCTTTTGTGTGTTCTTGAAGGACTACAGTTGTATACAGTATGATGGTTAGAGCTGTTGGAAGCTTACAGAGTGGCTGATGATATTTATTTATTGTAATTTTGATAGCTTTAGACCTATTATCAGAGTAAAAGGATTATTAAAAAAATTAACATTCGAGAATTTTGTTACACTGTTACTATATATCAGATGATTTTGTACATGTACAAACATATATATTATGTGTATGTATTATTTTTCTAATTCCTAGTGAAAGTGGTAGGCTCTGTGGGGCTCTTTATTACCGTATATTAATTTCTTATGTCTTTCAATCTGTTTGTGCTCTTCTGTTTTATTTTAGTTCCCAGTGGGAAAAGTTACAAAAAGATGACACAGACCCAGGACAACTGAAAGGTATCAAAGAAACCTTGAGGTGGTTACAGGGCCCTGCTCATACTACTGGAGATATGGTGCCTACTGTTAGAGCCTTCAGTAGCAAATGCCAAGTTATAACACTTTCTTTTTTTTTTTTTTTTAAAGATTTATTTATTTATTATATGTAAGTACACTGTAGCTGTCTTCAGACTCGCCAGAAGAGGGAGTCAGATCTCATTACAGGTGGTTGTGAGCCACCATGTGGTTGCTGGGATTTGAACTCATGACCTTTGGAAGAACAGCTGGTGCTCTTACCCGCTGAGCCATCTCACCAGCCCGTTATAACACTTTCATTAGTAATTTTCCTTCACCTGAATACCAGTTTTGTGGGTTTTTTTATGTATTAGATTCTATTACATGAAAAATCATTTATTTCTTTTGATGTTGTCACCTAAATAATCCAGTTATATGATACAACTTTAACTCAGCACATGGAATATTTCATGATTTTTATGAAATAAAATCCAACTTTATAATATCTCGGGTCCTTCAGTGGTTATGCTTTCAAATGCTTTTGTTTTCCTTTAAGAAGGGTATGATGTGGTATTGAGCTTTTTGGTTTTTGTTTTCTGTTTTCTTCTCTGTTTCTGAGCACTTGAGCTGATTTACAAGTGATTGCTAGTAGTATATTGTAGGAAAGAAAGGTAAATGACTAGTGTTAGAACAGTGTTTTAATGTATCTGAACTACTTCTGTGCTTCACACTGAGCTGTTTGTTTGTGTTTAAAATGAGAGGACTAGCTAGCTTTAAATTATTACAGAGCTGTTAAGTGTTACTCATGGAAGGCTTGCCACTGACTGTGTCAGATCTGTCAGTGTGCATGGCGTTGGCATTATGTGCACACTAGATAAGCCTTCAGTGGATAATGTCTGTCTGTCAATAGGGGTCATTATTTTTATCTTAAGTAGCTTTTAACATATTACATAATATTACATGGCTTGTGTGTGTATGGGGGAATTGGAATAGAGGTAAAATTTCCTATTTCATGGTCATATAAGGTCTTCAGGGAGAGTTTAATGGAGAAAATAATCTTAAAGGAAAAAATAGTAGCATTTAGACTCCAAATTGGGAAGAGACAGTCACATAGAGCGAGCAAAGCATGCCATTGATAAGGTTCACCACGATGGTAGCAGTAGCTGGGCACAGCTGTGGTAGGCAGGAGGAAACTGGGGAAGGTACGAAACACCTAGCAGCTGATGAATGCCGCTCTGTGTTCTGTTCCCTAGGCCTCTCGGCGTACACCCATGTGGAACTTCCATACTACTCCAAGTTTATTCTAATTGCTGCATACCTGGCCTCTTATAACCCAGTAAGAACTGACAGGAGGTTCTTCCTTAAGGTAATAGTAACATCTTGTGTTTTTGAAAATCCTAGGAGTACAGTTGTTCTTGCAGGTTCAAACATACGAGCTTTAAAACTATTATATATATACTGAACATGAAAAACTATTTTCTGGTCATTATTCTATAAATAGTATACAATTTTAATTATTTTTTGAGGATTTAAATTGGCTAATCTAAAGATGATTCAAAGAACAGAGCATATTATATAACTGACATACTTATTTTTTTTATAAGGAATTTGAACATCTCTGGATGTGGTGCTGTCTGAATGGTATTCAGAGAGGACTGAAGTTCCTCTGTATCTATAATGTCTGAGGGGCAGAGATTGGACTAGGAGATGCTAAATACACAATTTGGACCTGTTAATGGCTCTACAATCACAGTCTGAACTTTAGGAGAAAGTAGGTACTTTACAGAAAAGAAGAATTAGGGTCCAGTTGTTAGTCTAAAACATTTCACTCCCTCAAAACATCCTTTTTTTCTTCCACTTTTATGCATGTGTGCATATATTCATGATTGTGTGCACATGTATGTGGACCAGTTAAACATGCATATGAATTACACACATGTGGATGTTGACATCATCCTGGGTCTCTCTCCATCAGGCCCCAAACTCACAGACTGGTGAATTTTGCCAGCCAGCTTGCTCTGGGCATCCCTGTCTCCTCTTTCTAAGGCTGGAGTTGCGGGCAGGCTGCCACACCCATCAGCATGTGTGTTTATGTCAGTTCTGGGCATCTGCACTCCAGCCATCATGTAACACTGAGCCTGACGCTGCTTTTTTTGTATGGACTTAAAACTTAAATTGTTAAGTTTTTATTTGTTTTTTTGAGTTGGGGTTTAGGGGTTTGGTTTTAAGGTCATTTGTTACTAGTCTTTTGGGGGCCAGGGTAACTAACTCCTAACTTCTGAGAGAGAGAGAGAGAGAGAGAGAGAGAGAGAGAGAGAGAGAGAGAGAGAGAGAGAGAGAGAGAGAGAGAGAGAGAGAGAATGAGAATGTGTGTGTAAAATGAACATGTATACCATTTTTTCAACAAATTGTTTATTCTAGTTTAAGCTTCTTAGTCTCAAACTCATTTTTCTTAATTACAGCATCATGGGAAAATCAAGAAAACTAACTTTCTAAAGAAACATGAGAAGGTATTCATATTTAAATTCTCTTAACTTTTGAATTTAAAAAATTTTTTGCATTTAGGATCATTAAGGAAATGGATGAATGTGTAACTTTATGTGCACATAGAACTTTTTCTGTTGATAATGTTACCATCTACTGATGTTTTTTATTAAGTACACTGTTTAAAAGCAAATTGAAAGAACTGGGTGCTAGAGATAAAACTGAGTTGACAGAGCTTTTAATAACTTTCTTAATGGAAAAGTTCTTTCTGGATTGTTTAGATAAACACAGTGGATTAAACTCAGTTACTTTCTTCCTTTCCACTTCACACCTCCCTACCCCCAAATCCACTGGTGAAGTAAAAATGAGAAACCATAAACACTTAAGCAGGTAAAAGATTTGATTTCGCTGATGTGAAATCTGGAAGTGAAGAGTACAAAACTTTTTATTTTATGTGTCTTGATTCCCTGTGTCTATAGTAGAAGATTCCTAAATATTCAACAACCAAACATTAATTTAAAATCAAACCTGCAGTGATCTGAGGGTTAGCAGAGCCTCGCATGACGTCATGCTGGGTGAAACGCATATGTTCAGATTTGAGACAGTTGTTTGTTATGAATTGCAGTGATTTTACTACACATACAAAGTTTCCTGCTCCTAAAAAAATAGTAGCTTAATTACAGGAAAGAAAATCTTCAATATTTTTCTACCATTGTTTCTCAGCATATACGTATCAACTTCATTTTATCTTTGGATTATTTCACTTTAGAATACTTGACTTTTAAAAATTATTGTTTGGCCTCCTTGTTTGAGTAAAATGAAATTTAGATTGGGTTTAAGACAGAATTTCAAGCAATTCCATAAAATCCCTTCCGAATGCTTCTGCCATTTGTCTGATGTGTGTTTGCAAAATAATGTTCTCACCACAATGAGTATAAAACTAAAATACTGATCAACTTTGCAAAATATTGAAACTGCTCTACATCTTGCATCAAATATTCAGCAAAGATTTAATTTTTTATGTAAACATATATCTCAGTATACAAATTAGTTTGTCTTTAGTAAATGGTAAGATCTTGACAAAGAATGTTTTTGAAATGAATTTATTTATGTTTATTATAAGCAAATGATTTGTATAGCTTTTTAATGTACTTAATCCCAGGACTTTCACTCAGGAGGCAAAGAGGCAGACAGATCCCTATGAATTCAAGGCCAGTTTGGTCTCTCCAGATTATCAGGCCAGCCAGGGCTGCATAGTGAGACTCTGTCTCACACAAAACTCCAATGTAGAGAAAAGGATCACATGTGGGAACATTTATGAGATTTCGTAGAGTAGATGTATATTATATTCATAAGCAGATCAAAGGAAGTTTAAACCACAATTCAAAACCAAGCTAATTTTGTCTGAAGAATTAGAAAAGCTCAGTTATTATATTCACTGAGTGCTTTGAACAGAGGGTTAGTGAGTCCAGGTTAAAACCAGGGAATAGATTTAAAAGGTAGATAGCTGCAGCTGCACAGTGTCCCCAGAGCTGCTGACTCTGGGCCGAGGTGGAGAGCTAGCACTGTCAGCACGCTGTCGATGCTCTGAGCTATGATGCTCTGAGCTATGATGCTCTGAGCTATGATGCTCTGAGCTATGATGCTATGAGCTCTTCTTGACTCTTCTTAACTACTGGTGCTTTTTCAGGAATAAAAAGGTCTCGCAACCTCTCCTTTTTCCGATGTGTGTATGCTCTCACTGCTCTTCATTATGTCTCTGTTGTTACTGTTACAGTTGTACTGCTTTGTTACTGTTACAGTTGTGCTGTTGTTATCTGGCATTGGGCTTCTTATTATCTTGATTTAGTCTTGCCTCTCAGCATTGACGGTTCATATGTTACTGCTTCTCTCCTTTATCCGATTTGTCTTCTTGGGGTATTGAGTAGATAGATACATTAGACATTGTTGTCCTTTTCAAAGCCATTCACATTCTTTATTTCCTTTGGTCTCTGTATACTTTATTCCAAGGGTAATTTTTTTTCAGCTCTGTCTTTTCTTCAGTTTTGAGGAAATTCAGTAATTTCCCCACTTTTTTATAATTTGAACCAGGATCCAATTCTAGGGTCTACACTAAAGTCTTTAATATATTTCCTGCTCTCATATAGTAGGCAGGAGATTAGAATGTGTGAGCAGTTTTACAAACCCATTACAAAATGAGAGAGTGATACAAACAGAAACTCGAATACTAACAGACAGTGCGCATTACCACCTCAATACAGCATTGCAGTCTTGGACTGACAGAACTGAGGACTGATGATTCTAGGTTCAGTGGACACATAAATCAGTCTATAAAATAGAGTCTGCCTACTCTGTGGCTTGACAGTATGCTATCAAGTTAAATACAAATGAAATGTGTATTTCTGCACTGCAGGAAAGAGAAATCCCAAGACTTTGGATGGCTTACCAGAACAGAACGTAGATGTTGCTCACAGTGTAACAAAATAAGAGTTGCATAGCCTCTTCCATCCAACAGTGATGCCAGGTGAAACACACTGGCCTGAAGTAACAGCAAAGGGAGCAAGGAGGAGGGAGAGGACTAATGACTTGAAGTCTTTTCTTACAAGCACTTACATCACTTCTGCTCATATCCCAGTAGCCAGAACTCAGCTAAATGGCCTCCATCCATCTGCAAAAATGGAGACATTAAGTCTTCCTATGTGCTCAAGAAAGGAAAACAAACAAACAATACGGTTAACAAACCCCCAGCAGCGTCCCTGCAGACGTACAGGTGTATGTGTGTACACAAGGAGAGACGTGCACGATTGTCGATTGATTGCAGCCTATTTATGTAGTGATGGCTTTCTTAAGAAGGAAATATGGTAGTGGTATAGTCATGAAAATAGAAAAGATTAAGAATAGATTAGGGCTGTGTAGGCTTATATTTTTCAAAACCTACTTTAAATTCTATTTTTTAAAGATTTATTTTATTTTTATAAGTAAGTGTACTGTAACTATCTTCAGACACACCAGAAGAGGGCATGGGATCCCATTACATATGGCTGTGAGCCACTATGTGGTTGATGGGATTTGAACTCAGGACCTCTGGAAGAGCAGTCAGTGCTCTTAACCACTGAGCCATCTCTCCAGCCCAAAACCTACTTTAATAAGTGTACTTAAATGCTTTAACCTCTCTTCTAGCCCACCACCCACCAGAGGTAGTGGAAAGGAAAGGTTAATAGGGCAAAGGAGAATGTGGACCTGTTTAGAAACAGTTCTTTGGGACACATCCATTCTCTGTTGTCAGGATATCAGCAGTTCAGTTCACAGGGATCAGCAGCGGTAGCTCAGTCTACTCCCAAATCATTCATAAATCAGCAACGGTAATCGATGCAGAGAAACAGCGAGGCTTTGCCAAGCTGCCCGAGGCTTTGCCAAGCTGCCTGAGGCTTTGCCAAGCTGCCCAAGGCTTTGGAAGTGGCAAGAAGTCTCCAGACACCACCAGAACTTCTTTGGTGTGTTTTTCTCTATCAAGTCACAACAAAAGTTGATCAGCAAAGAAGGCCAGGCAAACCAATCCCACACAGCATATTCAGCAAAGACCAGCAAAGAGTGGCAGGTGAACCAATCCTACACAGTGATGTTCACTGCCTGTTGGGTTGTAGTTATCCTTTCCCAAACATTACCTGTTCTCTCAAGCATCTACTCTAGCGAAATATCAAATGCCCTTTTTCCAGGCTGCTTCCAGAAAAACACCACGTCTTTTCTCAGAAAAACGTCCTCCCACATGTCTGCTTCAGCAAAACCATCCTCTCATAAGGCAGTTTCCAGAAAAAAATCACAGACACAACTGTCTCCAAAGAAACTAGAAGTTTCCACTTCAGTGCTGTAAAACATGTAAACTACAGAGAAATCTCAGAATATGTAGTGTTCAAGGGAAAAGTCAATGTGGTATAAAGCTACATCCAAAATGGTAAAACTTAAAGTCATATGGTGCTGCATGCCTCTAATAGATGCGTAAGCGGTACTGTTGTGGAAGCCAGTGTGAGGGTAAGGGCACCATGCTTTAGATTGGAATTCTTTCCAGGTTCAGAAAGGGGCAGCGAGGTAGGAAAGGGCTCAGTGGACTTCAGCTTATTAGTAACACAGTCTGAGAGTTTATTTCTCTGCATATATTGTGTAATATTTGGATTTAATAAAATTGGGTAGTGAGTACGTTGGTATTTGTTGTATTAAACCTCTGCTTTTCTCAATGTTGGAAATATTTGGTAGAAAAAGCATGCAAAATTTAAGAACAGTAAAATAATCTCTAAGCTCTCTATGAATAAGTGAAGTGAACACTGCTTTTGTATGCTTTGATTGGGCTTTGGGCTTTTTTCATTGCATTATTCTTTTAAATATGTGTTTACTCTTAGGAATATGCTTTCCTAATTTATTTTTCACTGTTAATTGGAAGTCCTTATATTTTTAACCTTCTTTTAAAGTTATCTGCTAATAGAATGGAATTTCAGTATTGTGATTTCTCTAATGACATGTGATTGTACCATATGAATATCTAAAACTACTAGCATTTTGTCTTTAAAGTTTTTATAAAATTAGTTTAGGCTGACAGCTTATTTATGAGTTATACAACCTTAATACTTTGCTAAATTAAGATGGTATTTTTAGTTTTCGGTCTTTTCAAAACTATATTGAACTTTTTCCAAGAATTGGTCTGAAGAGGAATGGTGGGAAATAAGTAATGTATTCTAGTCCAGCAATTAGGAACCTGGTTTGGGAGCTAGAGAGTTGCTCAGCAATGAAGAGCATCTGGTGCTCCCCACAGTGATCACAGCTGTGTAACTCCAGTCTCAGGGACTCCAACACCTCATTAACCTCTGCACTACCATCATGCCTCTGCTGTACACGCATATTTTCAGGCACACACACATACACGTACATTTTTTAAAGTCTTAGTTTTGATTATACATTATCTTGAAAAATCATTTGGGAATGTGTGCAACAGGATAGCAGTGTCAAGACTGCAAATGGCTGAGTTCTTTCATTGCTTATTGTTACAAGGGAAATTTAAGGTCATTTATAAAAGATTTGGCATTATCTGCACAAGGTAGGGCTGGCAGCTCGGAATTGGTAGGGGTGCTTGACTGCCCCCCTCCTGAGGAGGGAGAGAGATTTCTTCAGCGGCTATGCTCCAACAACCCTGAAATGAAACTCATTGGGCTAACACAATTATGGACATAAAGGAAAACTAGATAGGAAGAAGAAGGTCTGTAGGAGTTGGGGGACAGTAAGAGAGTGCAAATGGTGTGTGAATATGATCAACTGCATTATCTGTGTAGCAAAATGTTACCATGCAACCCATTGTTATGTATAATTAATGGATGCTAATAAACATGCCAAGAGATAAATCATGATAACAGGCAATGTTTTAAGGACTGTAGGTTAAGTTTGTAGTATCCTGAGAGAAAAACTGTAAATATATTACTACTGGGAATTTATAGTATAGAAAGCATACGTTGTGGTATAAGAAAAAGTCTTATGTTCTCTTTTTTCTACAGACAAGCAATCATCTTCTTGGACCAAAGCCATTTCCACTGGACAGATTATTAGCAATATTGTATAGTATAGTGGACAGCAGAGTGGCTCCAACAGCAAATATCTTTTCCCAGGTAGGCCTCATGCTGGGTTCTTTCCTATCATTTCCAGTCAGTTCTTCAGGTAGTGTGGAAGTCTGCGTCGAGATTTTCACTCAACAAAGTTAATATTTTAATTATACAATGAATATTGTTCTTAGTAAATACAGTTGGCCCTTCTTAGAGCTAGGTTTGGAATTCATGAACTCAACCTAGTATAGTCAGAAAAAGGTGATGACTTCCTTCTGTGCTGAGCATACACAGGCCATTCCTTGTTATTATTTAATACAGATGTAAATATAGTATAACAACTTATATAGCGCTTAGATTAAATTATGCTTTATAAGTGATAGATGATTTAAAGTTACTGAAGATGAGGTCATTGTATGAAAATCTCTGCTGTCTTATACATGGATCTTATGCATCTTCACCTTTGGCACCTGTATCAAAAATGCCAAACACAGATGCTTAGGGAGTAATCACAGAGTTAATAAATGATAACAAAATCAATTTAATGTTTCTCATTCATTTTCTTTTTTTCAGTAAAGTTATTTTAGAAAATTATTGCTGATTAAACAAATAGCTTAATGATTAAATTGATGAATTAAAATATATAAGCATAATTGAATAGAAGCATCTTTTAAATGTGTAGGAAAATGATCTATAATGTTTTTATTTCTCATAAATATACTTTTCTGGTTGGAGTGCTATTACTATCGTTTGGTCTGTTTTGCAGCAGAATAGCTAAATTCTGAGCATTTCACTAGATGGCAGCATAAGCTCAGAAGTAGAAAATGAGTATTTTGGTTTGGGGATTTTGTTTTTAAAATAGTTCATTCACCTTTAAAGAAAATTCTGTTAAGTATAGTCATGCTAGAATTCTTAAATGTTTCAGAAAGAGTTGGTGTGTATTATAAATAGAAGAGGCAAAGTGATATAAATGACATCCCTTAGAATACAGTCATGTCAGATGCAGTGAGCAGTTTGTATTAGGGATATATTTTATGGCTGCTAATATGTAAGTAGTTAAACTTACATAATAATTATTTCACTATAAATTTGATCTCAGGATAGATGTCAGATTTTGTAACATGTGATGATAGCTTTTAATTCATTAAACACTTAAAGTACCAAAAATAGATTGTAGTCTCAAGATTCTTGTCAATGGATCTAGATCATTGTCTTTATAACATAGGACTTTGTATGTACATCTATAGAAAGTTAGTGTGTACACAGAGTCTGCAGTTGAAGGAAGGTATTCTAGTCAGTTGTTAGGCTGTATAAACAATTATCAGGTGCTGAAAGTTTTAAAAACTTAATTCAGTTTTAATCTTGTTTTAAAAAGTTTTTTTTTTTTTTTAAACTTGCTCTTTTTGAAGTTACGGTCATTATTTAGTCAAGCATAGACTTGACTAGTACATTTCTGCTTGATTCTTTTGTTGAGACAGGATTTTGTCATGTTGCCCCTACTGTATTTACAATCCTTTTGCCTTTCCCTTCTGAGTTCTGGATCCCTAAGTTTGCAGCACATGTCCAGCCTTTATTAGTTAGTAACTTTCTACATACAACATACATGTGTTTTATTTGTTTCTGCTACTAAAGTAACTGAAATGGGTATCAAGTGCTGTTTCCTTTAAACAAATTCAGCTTAGATAGACGAGAAGAAAAAGACGACTTCCAGGCAGGAAAAAGCAGCATTACAGTGTGTGAGGCTGTGGTTCTTAGATGCCCCCAAATTACCTTTTTGAGAACTAAACAAGGATGCTTTTTAAAAACTTTCCTTTGGGAGTTTGCAATTTAATTGGGGGAGGGATGAGGGGAGAATACATAAAAATAATATTAAAGGGCTGGAAAGGAACGTGAGAGAGGCCGGAGAGCTCGGGGGAGGCTACAAGCAGAAAAGAGTTATTTCTGCATTGTAAGAAAGATGTGGCAGTAAGGTAAAGGAATGGTGGAGCTTGACTGGAAAGCATGAGCAGAGTACTTTTGTTCTTTCGTATTTCTAATAAACTTAAACAATAATTGTGCAAAAAGGAAAGACAATGCAATCAGTTGACATTTGGGTACATTCCAGAGAACTGCAGGGGGCAGGACCAAATTTAGGGATCTAAGCAAGGAAACCCTTGTCAGTGGTTGCTGTTCTAGGAGCTTGGTTGGCACTGGGTCTGGCAGTGTGGTAACTGTAGTCTCTGTAGCCGCCATTGCAACACTACTGCTACTGTTCCTAGAGTCACCCCGCCACACAGCACACCTGTGCCTCCTCCTCCTATACCGTGCCCTGAGTTACCAGGGCATCTTCTGTGTTTAGAAATAGACTCAGCAGTTTTACTCTCTAAGGAAAAATAAAAAATTACATACAGTGAGAGGTTTCTGATGCAGAGATTTACCGAGTGTTCTGGGTCTTGACTATAATGAACAGTGCGACCAGTGTCACTGATCCTTGTGTATACATTACTGGTACTAACGTAGTTAGAACAGCTTGGCTCAGAGTGTGTCGTTATCTGGTAATTTGTGGCAGTGAAATTGTTGATCTTTTGTTACCTCTTCTCTTAACATTTCATATTTATAGTGTTTCAGATATTGAAAGCATATAAATGAATATGCATATATATTTATTTATAAAATCTTTTTGGAATTTGGTCATTCCAATTATTAGGATATAAAAGGTAGTAAAACCTAAGAGGATAAATATGCCTAGGCCTAAGGATTTGACCTTTGCTTCTACTTGGTCAGTAAATTATCCAAGAAAAGAAAAAGCATGCAATGTGTTCAAGAACAAAGTCTGGTCGTGAGACAGGAAGGAGCGTGTGTCACTCCCCTTTACCTTTGCTCAGCAGTGACTGTCAGTGCCAGTTATGTTTGCTGCTTTCTCCTTTTATTCATCAGCCAATGCTCTTGCCTCCAGAAGCACAATTTAAAATTAACACACATCAATAACATTTGTATTGGACGGTCTTTTTTGATATGGACACTAGATGGCAGTGTTGTTGTATTGTAGCTTTAAGTTTCTGTAAAAACCAGCTTTAATTTAACATTGTCCCTGGTATTTAAAAAGAAAGTGACTTTGAAAATTTTCCACATTTGGTTTGTTTGAATGAAAGCAGAATCATTTATAGTATACACATTCAAAGTTAGCACAAAGAAAATTTTATTTCATTTGAATCACTTCTGTATTAAAACTATAAAAATAACATGTTAAGGAAGATTTAAGGTTTTGGGATCTGAATATAATTCTTGACAGTAACACTAATCATTGTAGTGAGTATACTTTATAATGCGTTCATGTCTAGGTGAGTAGAGGGAGCAGCAGCACATTGAACATTTTAAATTGTATGGATGTTCAGATTTACTGTATTTTGAAAACATTTCGTGTGTTTTAGACTCATGGATGTTAGTCACACCTAATCTTTATCCTTATGCACCTTTTAGTCATTCTTATGCATCTTTTTTAAAGTTCTCATTAAGGTAAGTACAGCATTCCTTCCCATTGCGTGGGTGGTGCGGCTGACAGAGATGGACCCTGCCACCTTACTCTTGTTCTCCTTGGTTCCACGCGTGGAACACATGTGCCATGCCCCCACACCGCATCCATGCAGCACCCGTGGAACACATGTGCCATGCCCCCACACCGCATCCATGCAGCACCCGTGGAATACATGTGCCACGCCCCCACACCACATCCATGCAGCACCCGTGGAACACATGTGCCACGCCCCCACACCGCATCCATGCAGCACCCGTGGAACACATGTGCCACGCCCCCACACCACATCCATGCAGCAACTGGGGACACCTTATGGGCGTTGCCTTCCCATTTTTAATTTGATCAGGCAGGACCTTTAAAGGCCCTCTTCAAAGATAAAATATCAAGTATTTTCTCCACAAGCATATTAAATCTACGTTATGATTTTTCTGTGTGTTTTTTTTCTTCTCCCTTGTTTGATGAAAAATTATTAACTTGTTGGGAGAATGTGGAACATTTGTTTTTAAAGCAGGAACACAAGTGCAGTTCTTTCCAGCGTCAGGTATTACTCACTTTAAAATAGCAAGCTGCATTGCTCTGCTCTTCTCCCACAGGATGGCACTGCTAGGTTATTTCTAAAACCATCCTCACCAAGTCGTAAAGGTGATTCTGAAAAGAAAAGATGTGATTTTTTAAGAAGTGAAAACATTGAACTGTACATGTTTACATAAACATTAATCTTATTTTATTCATTTTTGAAAAATAAATTTAAGATAATTTATTGTGATTTTGTACATATAATTATTTAACATGGCAGTTATAAAGATGTGCTAAGAATTAATATCAAGAAGCAGGTGAGAGGTAAGGAAACAATAAAACCTTTTAAAATGATTTCATTCAGCATGCCAGCTGGCAGGTATATTTTCAATTATATGCAGTTTCTGGGTGATTTCATGTTGAGTTGTACATAATTTAATAAAAACATTCAGAATTTCCTGTAGATTTATTTTTATTTATGTAAGCATTTTTATTTCTTAAAATAGATGTTCCTGCTTTCTGTTTTTATTTAACATTATCCTATGTATTGGGATATATTTGCATTTATTTGCTATACTACTGTTTTGGACTAAAAGCTTAATCTCTTCTCCCAAAGGTTTGATTAATTGTATTTAAACTTAGATTTCTGCTCATCCGACTTAGTAGCTCAGAGCACAGAATGGCGCCTTGCGTGTTACTGGCAGAGCATCAGGCAGGCGCTCTGTCTTTTGTTTGCCATAACTGAAGGAAGACTTCTTTGCTGCTACAAGAGCTGACATGATATTTTACTAAATCAGAAGTTCTGACATTTTACTTCAAATGCACATACATATGCATTGTATTTGTTTTAAGATTTTTTTAAAAAGTGTTTTTCCTGTCCTGAAGCATATAAAATTTAATTAGATTTCCAAGTTAATACCTCTTCCTACTTATAATTGAATTTTTTTGTTCGCTTAAAATTTTACCTAATAGATATTTGTGTCTGCTCCACTTCAAACACTGTATGGATGCAGAGGATAAAAGAGGAACCAGCTGTGTCGGTAGCTCTCTCACCCTTGCTTCTCTTTATAATGTCTGTAGAGACATTTGTATTTATTCTGAGAACAGAGCAGTGCTGAAGACTATAGCACCCAAACACTCAAAATCAGCCCTGCCTGTTTACGTACTGGGTGAATTTAAATTTAGAGGTTTCCCTGATTTCTTCGTCCCTGATACTTGATGACTTAGAAAATGAAGTCTCATGGAGTGATTGGTCTGTTCAGTCTTCCCTAACATGCCTGAGTGTGGTGTTTGGGGCAGCGATAGTCTGACAGTTGTGTTACAACCAAGACTTGTTAATTAATGCTCAAATACATTTAATTGTGTCATCGAACAGTTTCAGTTGATATTTGGAACTTTTAAATTATATATAATAAATTATAGACTAGAGAAATATAAACAGTCTGCTTTACATGATTTAGTACGCATTGGATAGCTTTCCTTAGAAAGCTATATTACTGTTTCAGAGCTTAGAATGAAAATTAGATTCTTAACCTCATTGAACATATTTCAGTATCTTTAATCTTTTACCAAAAGCACTTTAACCAAATGATTGATTTTTATAAGTAGTTTACTTTTCCTGAAAAATTAAATTAATTTACATATTATATAGTGGTTCTTGGAATATTTTTATAAAAAGTAATTCTATTTAGTAAATCCTAGTCAGGCAACACTAGAAATAGTATATTAAAAGATTGCCTAATACATACATTGATATATGAAATATAACCTTGTACATACAAAAGATAACATTCTAAAATCTTGCTGTCAGATGTTCATATAAACTGTTTTGAGTCAGAGCATTATCTTTTTAGACTTAAAACTTGGTGTCATAAGCGGAGAACATCTTTAAAAGTAGTTGTGTTGATACTTCTGTGAAAGTGAGGTGGAGAGTGCTCTATTTCTCTGCTTCACTCAAGTGCTTAAGCTCTTCAGGTGAATTTATGTGAGTCACAGAAAAGTAGCTAAATGCTCACTCGTCCTAATCTTACTGTGCCTTTCCCCAGCCACAGCAGAGATGTGTGTGGCATCCACCCCACATAGGGTAGCAGAGGCGCTTACCTAATGCCCACTTTACTGATGAAGAATTAGATCAGCAGAGATGCTGTTTGAAAGAGGCTGGCCCTTCTCTAGCAGCTAAGAGCCCCACCCTGAGGAGGCTCAGCTTCCACGGTGCAGCAGATGAGATTCCCAACTCTCCTTCTACCCCTGGTGTGGGCATATTCCTGTTGTACCACCCACCACTGCGTAGGCTCCTTACCCCAGAAGGCTGTACTAAAGCAGGATGTGGATATCTCTTGATTGGAAATGGTGAAGTTGATGTATGGTTTTTCACTAGCTGCACTGTTGTAAGGAATGCTAATATTGTTCATTACCATTATGCTACTGGCACAGGATAAAATGCATATCTAAGATCCATACTATTGCTAGAGTGACTAAATAGGCAAATATATACATTAGAACTAGATTGTTTCTAAAAAGAAAAAGGAGTTTGAATTAGGGGAAGAAATGATTAGGGATAATCTCCATTACAGAAATATATGCTACATTTTCAAATACTTATAAATACATGATAGAGTAATTAGTGCTCCTCATGCCAGTTTCCCATGATATTTTAGTATACAGCTCATTCATTGGAGTTCTTTCTTTGGAGGAGATTGGACACAACAGGCATCCATAGTCTTACCACACAAGCACATTCATAGACAGACTGCTCCTCCCATCCATAGACATAGTACTGCTGCTTTCCCCTGGATAGAAAATTCGGGTTCTTGGACCCAAGTCACTTTTAGAACCTAGTTGCTCTCTCTCTCTCAGCTTCAGACACGCAGCATGTTGGTAAACAGTTGAATTCTTAGAATGGTCGTAAACAAGCCCTGATTGTTCAGAACAAGAAAGAGCTTAGCCAGAACTGTCCCACATACCCCTGGTGTCAGATGCTGCTTAACTGGTGAGTATGTGTGGACTCTGTATTGATGTCCCTTCTTCCCAAGTTCCATCCACATTAATGACTGAATTTGAAATGATCTGAACATCCCAAATATATCTTACCCTGGTATGATAAATCTTGACCATTCCTTAGTTTCCATGGCATTTCTTCTGTCCAGTCTGACCCCATATTGGCATTTGTTTCTTCTCCACCCCATTCACAATAAGCCTTTTCCTCTCTGATGTCATTACGTTTCTTTGTCTTTGTCTTGCTGTCGTACAGTATTCTGTCACTGTTGAGTTCGTTTATACTTCATGGTCTGTCCCCTTCATGGCATGTCTCAGAAAGTGCATACTTTGTCCCATTTGCTCATAGGTCCATCTCTACTTTAGAATCATTAACATGTGTCCACTCTTGACCTTGGCGGAGCATGCACACCTAAGTGCTTCCATTTACTGTGTATTGTCCTCCAGCTTTCCTGAATGTGTAGACTTTTCCATATACAGTGTCCCTAAATGAATGGCTTCCATTCTCCGTATGTATAGTTAGGACCTTCCCAGCTATTAAAGCTTACCAACCACTTCCAGGGATTAGAGGCATTTCTTTTAGATTTCTTTTAGTTCTCTCTCTCTCTCTCTCTCTCTCTTTCTCTCTCTCTCTCTCTCTCTTTCTCTCTCTCTCTCTCTCTCTCACACACACACACACATACACACACACACACACACACAAATTGCATACCATTTTTTGGCCGTACCATTATCTGACCATGTTCCTCCTGGAGGGTAAAAATAAAAAAGCTGTGGCAGTTTTAAACTGAACTGCTCTCTTTCTAGTGCTTCATTTACCTTGCACGTGTGTGTGTGTGTGTGTGTGCACATGCATATGTGTTTCCCTGTGTGTGTATGTGTTAAAAATCTAAGATGAGCAGTTAACTTACGCTACAAACCATCCCAACCTTAGATACTAACCAATTATGACACTTGCTGAGTTGTGGGGAGTTCACACACTGATACTTCATATATTAAGTTTATTTAAATAATATGTTTTGGATCATAAAGGTTTTTCAGAACAATTAGAATGTAGGGTATTTCATAAATCAGTTGACCTATATACCATCCTATAAAGGTATAAAAATAATGAGCCTGTTAAAAATTAATTACAGTTGTAAATTGATTTCCTTTTGTTGGCAGAAAGAACAGTTTATTAGCGCAAGAACAGGTTCACACTGTTTTTACATTAAGCATTTCCAGCTGACGCTTATTAGTGACTGCCTCTCAGATTAAGAAAGAAGCCCTCCCTGTGGTACATGGACTCCTATTGTTAAGATATAAATAACCAGCTCTCCTCCTTCCGGGATGAGAACAAAGAACACAATAACACAGCAAAGATGAACTAAGCAAGTGTTGCATGGCCCCATTTAATACATACAACAGAGATATTATATATAGAGAGAGGTTTTTACTTTTTAAATTTTCTTTGTGAATATATGAGAAGCTAAAGGAAAAAGGTTATATACTTCGTGTCTTAATATTAAATATTTTACTTTTAGTCAATACGTATTTCAGCATATTTATGGAATATAATGTGATAATTCAATGTGTGCAGTATACAATCATGACACCAGGGCAGTAAGCATCTGTTTGCTTACATACTGACCACTTATTTGTGTTCCAGACCTGTGTATATGTCTCCTCTAGTTCATTATAAAGTCCCTAATGAAATGTCCATTCTAGGGAGGATGAGGGAGAAGAAGAGAAAAGCAGACTGAAAATGTTTGTAGTAAATCCCCAGGATGGCATGTATGCTGCTTTCTTTTGCATTGGACGTAGGCATCAAGCAATTGAGATGTACGAGTCGGCCTTGGGTGGCTGACTGGGAACTAAAGATGCCCAGCATCTGTTATGATGTGCTTTCTACGGTCTCCATGTCCTGTGAGCCAGCTCAAACTTTACTTTTTAAAGATGTATTGATTGTGTGTGTATGCATGCTGGTGTGCATAGTGAGACCAGAAGAGCAAACTGGGTCCTGTAACTGGAGTTACAAGCTGTGCACCTCCCTCCCAGTGTGCTTCCTGGAGTGGGACCCCAGCTCCTCTTAGAAGAGTAGCAAGTGTCTTAACCTCCAAGCAGTCTCCTCAGAATTTTCTTTTTCTTTTCTTTTTATTTTGCAAAAATAATTTGTAATTCTACACTAGAAAGTTTCCTATTAATATACTTAAAATTTAAGTGGTCTTTATAGCTCAAAGTAAAAACCAAACTTTTGCCATTTTGAAGAATAAAAATAAAAGGTAAAAATTGGGGGTAAACACTCATATTGGGGTTGTACTATAATCCTCCTATAGTATTAAAAAAATAATGTTTTTGTAGCTCCAGACTCTGACAGAGTTGTGAAAGCAATGCATGGAGTGGTTGACTAAAAGCCCTACTTGAGGGCAAGCTTCAAAACCATAACCAATTGTGTTCCTTTAAGTGGAAGATCTTACATACTTAAAAACCTACTCCAGTTCTACATCACTATCAGAATGATGGCCCTCCTTCACTTTCCCACCTAAGGCCGTATTGTACTGAATGTTTTAAAAATCCTGATAAATACTGTCCCGACATGCTTTAATTTTCAGAGATTGTCGTACCTTCTAGCATTTATATTTTCTTCATTCAGCATTCTTCCTGGATAATTTACACATTCCCCTACAGTTGTAAACAGTGATCCAGACCTTGTCTTCACTAACTCCCCCAGCAAGGACATTTTACACAAGCTCCAGCTAAAAGCATCCCAGCCAGGAAGTTGGCATTGATGTAGTCTGCTCATCTTATTCTAAGTGCCCCACTTCACATAGACCCGTTTGCTATGTGATTGGAGTTGTTTTATGGGTGAGCAGCAAGGCCCGCTAAGTTTAAAATGTTTGTTTGATTTGGGTACTAAGGCTAGAACCCTGGGAGACTACTACCAAGCTGCTCCTCCCTTCATCTACTCATCCTTATATACATCTCTACATTTGGTCATAGGAAACGTTTTCTCCTCTGTAGGTTTGCATATTCATTACCACAGTTAAGGTACGAACCATTTGCATCCTTAGAAGGATGTACCTATTTTCCGTTGACAGCTCTACCCTTAAACACCCCCTTCCTTCCCAGTCTGTGGTAGCCGAGCTTCCATGTAGCCGTTTGGGCTCATGTGCAGGTGTGTGTACCTTTGTGTAGATGTGGCAGGTGTCCATGCCACAAGTTGGTGTTGGGTGGCTTCTCTGTCCTGCTGCCTTAGCTTCTGAGGCATGATCTTTTACTATTTAATAGACTAGCTGGGGATCAGACTCTAGACTCTGTAGAGTGGAGAAGATTGCAGCTGCATAGGGACCCCTGTCTTTACACTCCCCAGAGCTGTGCTTGCAGCGGCATATTGCCATACCAGCCTTTTGTGTGGGTGCTAGGGAAGCCTTACCACCTCTCAGGTCCCTCATGCTTGTTAAACAAGCACTTTGCCCACTGACCAGTCTCCCCAGCCCCTTTCTTTGTTTTTATTGCTTATCGCTCTGTGATGTAACTGTACCAGTTTTTAAACATTAACCCATTTGACATATACATTCTTTCAAGTACTTTAGTTTGGAGGTAGTTGATAGAGGTTTTTGGTTTGACTTTTGTAAATGAATCTACTCTGAAATTTGGTCTATAGATTTTTATATGAAGCTGTTCTCTTGCAATCAAATAGCATTGGCCTTAAATATACGATGCTGTTACAATTTCTAATCAAATATTAGACACAGGATGTGTTGCATTTTTCTACCTGCTTGCTTTCTATTCTTCCTCTTTGTGATGCTTGCTGCTCTTTTTATACTAGAGTTTGAAGAATCTTCTTTAGCTGTTCTTTGCCAGTGGCAAATTCTCTAATTTTCTCTTGTTTAAGAATGTCCATTTCCACTTCATTTGCAAATGATAGCTTTGCCAGACACACACACTTCTCAGTTCATTTTCACAGCACTGCCTTCTGTCCATGGGGAGAATAAGGCTGGCCATGAGTATGGTGTTGCTGGCTCACACACTGCAGGGCTAAGCCTGGCGTACTCTATTGGTACACAAACAATTTCCGAGTTTTTACCTCTGTGTTGTTCCTCAGGGCCTGGCATCCTGCACTAGCCATAGTCCTCGCCCTTTCCCTGACCTCCTTGGTTGACTCTTTTTTTTTTCTTTTTTTTATTAGATTTTGTTTTTAATCTACATTTCAAATCCCTCCCCCCCCCCCTGCTCACCAACCTACCCCCTCCCGCTTCCTGGCCCTGGCATTCCCCTACACTGGGGCATAGAGCCTTCACAGGACCACAGGCCTCTCCTCCCATGGATGACCAACTAAGCCATCCTCTGCTACATATACAGCAGGACCCCTGAGTCCCACCATGGGTACACTTCAGTTGGTGGCTTAGTCCCTGGGAGCTCTGGGGGTACTGGTTAGTTCATATTGTTGTTCCTCCTATGTGGCTGCAAACCCCTTCAGCTCCTTGGGTCCTTTCTCTAGCTCCTTCATTGGGGACCC